>NW_024068971.1:0-79456 GCF_009389715.1 Phoenix dactylifera | reverse complement strand
TTATCATCATCACTTTATTACCAAAGCTTGTGGGTGCTATGAGGACTAATTATGTGTTTACCAAAATATGCGACCATGACATGTTAAAAAAACTCATCTATTGTGTTAACTTATATTTTGAAGAAATGCTATTCTCACATCTAGGTGTAAAATGTTTTTTTTTTTTTTTATCAACAATTTAGAAGTTGTCAATGCTTGTTTGTATTCGTGTGTGTACCATGTCTGCATTCATTCATTATGTTTTGGGGTCACTATTTCGATCTGAAGCCTATTGACAATTCTTGATACCAAATTCCAAAATATGATGTCTTTTAATATAAATAAATGACATGGCATACACTGAAAGTACATGCTGCATTAATGGATTATTAGCGCAATCACCAGCTCCAATTTTTGAATTAATGTATCATATGTCATTAATTCAGCTTTTTAATAATATTACTTAAAAGGGAAAATTTCTTTCAGTTGAATATGAAAGTTTTGAAATATGTAACGAAGATCAGTTGTTGGAAGAAATGAAAATGTTGTTGTTTATAATACAAGTATAACATCAGTTATAAATAGTAATTCTTTTGAGAGAGATGCTTTATCAGCAGTTAATGAAGGTACAGTTCACTTTTTTAAAAAAACTTAAAAATTAATATATGTGTGTTTTGTAATAATATTTATTAAGGTTTAGGATTACTGTAATTTCAGTTGATGAATGCTTATGTGATCGACGATGTTCTAGGGCATCTTCATCTAAATGTTGGAGTAAGTGTTTTAGAAACAGTGAATTCCTTTCAATGATATTTTTCCAATCTACGATGATTCTGAACCGTTGTTTTTTCATGGTGTAGGAAAATTTAATGAACTATTAAATGTTGGATTGCTTGAATATGAATGCCAATTCTGTGGAGCATTATTTTGGGATAAAGAGCGTATGCGCAAATAACATAACACACCTAGGCCTATGTTTAACTCATGTTGTTGTGAAGGAAGAGTGTATTTACCATTGCTGAAACAGACTCCAGCCTTTTTGGATGCTTTATTCGATCATAGTGGAGAAAGAAGGGCTTCAAAGTTCCAAAAAAAATATTAGAGCATATAATTCGATGTTTGTATTTACATCAATTGGTGCAAAAATTGATATTGAGATTAATACTAAACAAGGGCTGTATGTATTTCAGATTAAGGGGCAGAATCATCACAGGATGAGTTCCCTCTTTCCAATTTGATGGCCGAAGCCTAAATTTGCACAACTATATATATATATATATATATATATATATGATACTAAAAAATGAATTCAGTAATAGAATGAAGGCATTGAATTCGAATGATGTTTTTTTCGGATATAGATCGAGAATTTGTAGAAGGACAGATGCTGATGTTTGATCATGAAAAATAAAATTGTTAAAGCTTTTAGAATGCTTAGAGATTGTTTTAGTCCCCTGAAATTTTTATTTGTGCAATTAAGATTATTGGGAAGACGTTGGTGAGATAGTGTGGCAATTTAGTACTCCTTGTTCTGAAGTAGCATGTTTAATTGTTGGTGATCTAGGATAGACGAACCATCAGCATGATATTAGTGGAATATAAAACAAAAGGATTGAAATGCATCAACGACTTAAATCCTAGCTTCATGGCTATGTAGTACCCGATCTTATTTCCATTTGGTGAAGATGGTTTTAGAATTAATATCAAATACAAAGAATGTTCGCGCAGACATTCAACGATGAGCCAGTATATTACCATAAGAGAATTATATGCTTATAGATTTACAGCAGAGAACCAATGAAGGAAAACATTAATAAGGAGAAGGTGGTTATTTCAACAATATACAGTCAATGCTTTTTCATACAATGAGGAAGACAGACTGGACTATATTAGAAGAAATCAAAAAAAATCTTCGATCGAAAATTTATCAAGGTATCAAAGTGTAGTAATTAGAGGTGATGTTGATGTTGATGGGGCTGCAATTGCAAAAAGGATTATATTACCATCAAGTTTTACTAGCAATCTGAGATATAATGATCTATAATTATCAAGATGCAATAGCTGTTTGCAATGGCATGGGCATCCAGATCTATTTATCACATTTACTTGCAATGCACAATGGCCAAAAATTCATGCGGCTTTGAATCTAATTCCTAGTCAAAGACCTAAAGCTAAACTAGATATTGTTAACAGCGTTTTTAAAATGAAACTTGAGAAAGTGATATCAGATATTACGGAAAAACAATATTTTAGAAATATGGTTGGGGGTATGAAGTTCTTTTTTTACGATCAATTTTTCTGTACATATTTATGAATATGATTGCAGTTGATATTCCAATATAATTATTTTTAATGTTATTTGCAGCTTTGTACATAATAGAATTATAGGATCTTGGTTTGCCATATGTTCATATCTTGCTTTGGTTAGATCCAGAACATAAATTTCTAAGAACAATAATTATAGATTCTATAATTTTTATAGAATTACCTGACAAAACTACCGATCCAATTGGATATGAAAATGTTGTGAAGTTTATGAGGCATGGTAAATGTGGATTAGACAATCCTAAATGTCCATGTATGATCAAAGGATAGTGTTGAAAACATTTTTTGTGAAAATTTCAAAACGAGACAATGGTTGCTGAAAATGCATTTGCTATTTATAGGAGAAGAAATAGTAAACGATATGTTATGAAACATGGGATTAAACTTGATAATAGGTTTATTGTTCCACATAATTTGGATCTGACATACGTGCACACATAAATATTCAATGGTGAAATAAATCAAAGATTATTAAATATTTATTGAAGTATATTAATAAAGGTGGCAGAGATGTCTTGATTGAAGCGATATGAAAAAGTTGACGAAGTTAAAGCCTATTTAAGTGGTAGATATTTGTCGGTGCATAAAGCTATATGAAAATTATTTCAGTTTAATATTTATTTTAGAAAACTAATGGGTTGAGCGATTGACCGTACATCTCCCATCTATCAAAAGTAAGGCTGCAAATGGGTCGGGTCGACCCGTGACCCGACCCGCGTAGGCCCGATCCGATCCGAATTTTAGGACCCGCGGATCTGGGTCGGGTCCTAAAATTGAATCCGAATCATTTTCTGGGTCGGGTCTGGGTTTACCAAACGGACCCGATCCGACCTGAATGGACCAAAAGAGAGAGGAAAAGCAAAAGAGAGTCTTTTATTTTTTTTTTATTTTTTATTTTTTTGGTGTGGGTTGTGGTACCGTTGGTCAGCGTGGGAGGATAGCAAGTTAGCAACAAATAGGTTCACAGAATCCAAAGGAACGTCGGCCCGTCAGGATTCTCTCTCGATCTATTACACTGTTGATACCTCTGGGTGTCCGGTAGCTGCCTTTTTTTTTTTTCCTTCTGTTTTTTGGTTTTTGTTTCTTTTAACTTCAGAAGGGAGAAAGTGAGGGAACACTGCAACTGAATATGGGTCATGTGCCAGTTTTCTGTAATGGAATTGGATTTTGGAAGAAGGTCTGGGATTTTTTTTGTCCTCGTTAGAGGGGAGCTGGGAGACACCGAGTTCCGTCCAATCAATCATATAGATAAAAAATAGTGTGATATGAAATTTGGCTTGTAGACCGACTTAGTTAGTAAGTCATTGGTCATCTGTTCTTACCGGAGCTCAATTGCAAGTCTTTCAAGTCATGGGTCACCCAGCACCTCATAATTATGATATGACCAAACTAGATTTGACCAAATTAGATTTGCCCAAATTTTTTCCCAAAAGCACAAAAAAAGATCCAATCGAACCTGGACCCGATCTGACTCGGACCCGGATCCGACCCGAATCCGACTCAGACCCAATCCGACCCGATCCGATCTTCAACCGGGTCGGATCCGGGTCCAAAATTGAGATCCGAACAAAAAATCGGATTAGATCAGGATCACCTAGGATCCGATTCGATCCGATCCATTTGCACCCTAATCAAAAAAATCATCTATTATTGAAGTCAGAGTGTGCTGGGAAAAACTAATGTTTACGGAATGGATGTAAATTAATGAAATTTTTTAGGGATGCTCAAAATCTGACTTATGCATAGTTTCCAAAGTGTAAAATTTTAAGGACAAAATTTGGATAAAAAGAAAAAAGAATTGCAAGTGTAAAAACTAAAAAAAATTCGTCTCGCCTGTACGGCGAAATACAATAAAACAGGAAAGCGCAATATTTTAGACCACCATCTCTGCTTCCTTCGCTTCGCCTTCCTCCTACCTGATAAGCCGCACGGGAACTCCCCCCCCACTGCTGCCGCTCGCGCGCTCTCTCTCTTCTCACATATACACCCACAATTCCTCACATATACACCCAAGCCCCTTCCCTGACCATATTTCCTCCTCCATCATGGACGAAAGAAATTAAAATAAAGTCCACCTTGTTCCCCCTCATTTCACCCTTCTCCAATCCCCTCCTTCCACTCCACTCCCTCCCCGCTTCCCTCCCCCAAATCCTAGGGTTTCTGCTCGACCTCGAACCCCCTCCGTCGATCCCCCCCCATTTCGATCCTCAAACATTCGCATCCTCCGCTCATCTAGGGTTTCTCGCATGGACTCCTAGCCTGTAGATGGCCCGCTATGCTAGGGTGTATCCCGCCCCCATCGAGATCCCGCCATGGGCGCCCTGACGGACCACCACAAGCGCTGCTTCGTCGACCTCTGCCTCCCCTTCTCCCCCTATTCCTTCTTCGATTCCTCCTCATCTCCTCCCTCCAAGAAGCCCAAGCTCCAATTCGTCCCGTCCACTCCCGATCGCGCGCCGGCGCCGGCGCCGCTGCCGCATAACCTCCCTAGCTCCTCTCTGTCCTCTCCCCTGCCCCGCCCGCTCCACGGCCCTCAGCGAATTCTCAAGGCTTTTGGTCTGGGATCGGCCCGAAGGGCCCCGCCGAAGTGGTTTGGCCGGACTGAGCGGAGCTTTGACATGGGGAACTTTGTTTCGAGGCTCTTTCAGCAAAAGAAAGAAGCTTGGAGCTCTTTGTCATCTCGCCGGAAAGGGGAGGCATCGGTGAGTGAGAATGGGAGCCATAAGAGGTTGAGATTGGAGCAATACAAGCGGTTGGTGGTGGGCTCGCAAGAGGAGCACTCGGGGGTAGTCTCGGATTCCACAAAGGTAGGTCTTCCGCGGTCCTTCGCTTCGGCAGTGTCGGATTTGACAATTGTGACTAGGAAGGATGAGGAACTGTCTGAGCCACATGTTTTGAGTCGGAAGGTGGAAGATGCGAGGAAAGTTGCATTGGAGGCCATTCCAGTGAGGGAGGAGAGGGCATGGGTAAAGAAGGGACCTTTGTACAAAGAGTTGTATGAGGAGGCGAAGAAGCATGATTCTAAATTGAGTAGATTAGAACTCGAGGTGAAGTTAACTGTGGAGAAGATCTCCAGGTTCCGCTTATTTGCAGCATGGAGAGAGAAACCCAAGGAGGTACGTTCTATTATCTTATGAGTTTTTAATTGCTAACTAGCACATAAATTTATAACTTGGGAACCTTAGTGGAAGAACAAATTTTATGTATATTGAGTGTTCAATGCAGACATTTCTGTTATGCTATGCTAGGACCTATTGTTGGTTCCCGGCAGCCATGCAATGCATTTGTTGGAAAAAAAAATGAGCACGGTAATGAGCTCTAGGAAAATGGAAACAAAACTGGGGAAAAAATGTGAGTTTGTGAGCAGTTGACAGAAGTACAAAGGAGCATCATTTTAAGTGGCTTAGTTAATTTTATAAAGCAAAATGTTCAGACTAAATGTAAGTTGAGGACTAGTTTGGCAAAAAAAAGAAACAATTAATATAGGGTACAATAAAAAAAAAACTTGTTGGCTTTATTTCCTAGAACAAATATTGAAAGTCCAAGCAAAAAGAGGAGAACTGCAACTATATCTAACAACTAGCATGAGTGTGAAGCCTTATTCTTATTGAATTGTTTGGAGATTTATGATTTTTTTTTGCCCAAGGACTTAATTCTTACTCAATGTCAGCTTTTTAATTCTGCGACACAACTTCCTTCTTGATACATTTGATCCCTTCGTCCTCCTTTTAGGACCCTATAGGTTATGGACTGCATTACAATTCATATTGCATCAATGGAACCTCTTATAATGCAACTTCCACTGTTGATTCAGTGTGTTTTCTATAACTTTTTCTCTTTACTTTGTCCATATCTCTATCTCAGCTCTCATTTTTGCTGCACTAGAGTTTGTTAAGGTGCCCACCTTGGCAGCTAGTTTGTTAGGTAGTTGCCTTTAGATGAAAAGAGGGTGACTAAAAGAAATACACAAGTAAACAAAAACTCTTGCATGGTGGAAATAAGAACCCAGCTAAAGAACAAGTTAAAAAGAAGAAAAAGAACCAAAAAGATTATGGCCCAATTACAAGGAAATGAAAACTACTCGATCAATCTATCATGTAATCTATATGCTTCATTTATGGTTGGGAATGAATGGCTAATAATAGGTGACTAACTTAGCCTTCCTCCTTTGCAAACACTTTTTCAATTTGTTGCCCTCCATTCCATATTGTAAGAGTTAGAATTAGAAGTTATATCATGGAGAAAAGATTGCTAGATGATAATCTAAAGACAACATAAAAATATTTGCAGTATAATGTAGTTATATAAGATCTGTTACCCAATTACCAATATTTTCGGTGCAGGTGATATTCTTGTTTTCCGGTGGAGTCAATGTTTTGAAGTTATTTAATTTGACTTTCATCATTTCTTGTTGATAATGGGTTTTGGTTTGAGGGCCGATCTTATATTGGGTGATGTATTTGGAATTTTGGAATTTATAGGAGTTGGATCAAGGTGTTGGTGGAGGCTGGATGATGGTGTAGGATAGCTAGGTCAGCATTAACTCTTTTGAAAAGATAAACTAAGAGTAATTAGGACCCAATTGTTGGGATGTTTGATAGACATTAGGAAATTATTCTACTAGAATGCTATTTTATCACTTATAGAGCAAGCATTATGGTTGTGAATCTACATTGTCTGCTTTTTGTGATATTATCAATTTTCAACTTATAAAGTTTCAATTTTTGGTAGCAAAGTTAAGTAAGATTTGTGGAGACTCTTTATAGAGGTGGGATATGATTTTTTGTTTTAATTCAAAGAAGTTGCATTTGGTTTACGGAGATATTATATGACTCTGTTAAGATCAATAGCTTCTCAGAATTATTGGATCAATAGCACCAACTGACTAGTGACATGTAAAAATTAAGTGCCTTTTTTTTTGTAGTATGGTTGAGCCAAAAGAGCACTTTTCCTATGTGGGATGCATGGCGGATGTTTTTGAGTGCTAACTATGTTCATATGGTAAAGGATTAGAAGAACTCCCCTCAACCTATTCTCATCATCATATAAGGTTCCTCTGCTTATTGATCATTGGTGGGCCTTCAGAACTTGCTCGCATGCCCTTAGGATGCTTCTGAGAGGAGAAGGCACTGTTTCTTCCTTGTCCAAATGTTCTTTGGATTGCAAGTGAGAAAGATATGATTCAATTGACTTCTTTGAGAAAATGTAGAAAATATTTATAAAAAACTCACCTTGATTTTAAATTGGAGATTTTGCATCATCATTGCATCCAAACTATGAATCAGGCCTTTAATGTTTAAAGAGATTCTAAATTTTACGGTGCTTATCAAAGTGCTGGTACAGACCGAAACAAAAATGATGTGGGCTAGAAAACATCAAAAAACTATATATTTGGAAAGGGGAACAAGGTATAGACCTTTATGACCTGTGTCAACTTTTATAGTTCTTATCAAAACATTAGCACAAACCAAATGAAAATGATGTGAGCTAGCACACTTTATAGTTTACACAACCTTATACACCATTGTACTGCATTCATATGGACACCCCCTTTCCCGTCCATCCCTAGTATCTTCCATATTTCGTGGAATAGAGTATGATTCTGAATGGTACTTAATCTATATTAGGGAAGGTACCATTATAAACTTGAGTTGTAGAGGATGCAGTAAGTAGAACAGACAAGTAATTTGATTGGTGTTAGTGATTTGAGAGGGCATTGCTTAAGAGTAAGGTGGTTGTGTTATTTATGAAACATAGACTGAACAAAGAGGAAGATTTATCTGAATGTGGTTTGATCCAATTAGTGCAATTAGTGTTAAGGATTGAAAATCTGGATCTGCTATTGAGAATTATGTATTGACATGATACATCAAGAACATGTTAGTGTCCTTAGTGCCACAATGCATCAGGGCTATGTCTTAAAGATGCGTAAGGCATAGCATGAGAGAGAGAGAGAGATGTAAATTCTTAGTGGCCTTGTAACCTCATTTAAGCTTTTGTCCCTTTTATCCCTACTTTAAATTCATTATGTCAAAGTACTTAATGAAAATAATAGCAATACTGTCAATGCATACTCCACATGGAAGATGTAGATAGTATTCCTTCAATTTCTCCCTGCAGCAGATTTAAATATTTCTAATATTGTAAATTCTGTTTCAGGTGGTAGATTTCTCAACTACTTTCCATCTTATTATTCCATCACTGCATATATTTTGGTCAGTAACCATGTCTCTGTTCAACCATTTGGCAAGTTATTGCTATTTGTCTCCACTGACCTTCATTGTGAAAACTAAGAAAATTTCTCGTTGAAGACCTATGTGGTTAAAGTGTTAAAACTAAATCTGCATTTGGTGTCCATCTAATTATATTCAGTACTGCATCAGCATCTTGCTTGATGTGCTTTTAATGAACTTTAGTACCCATTGCTTAGTCACTGTTTGGGTGACTTGAGCTTTATGATCTCTTGGAAGCAGTGACCAGGCTCAATGAATTATGAACTACCAACTACTAATCAGAGCATTACTGTTAATTGTTCAGAGTTCTGAAACATGTTTTCCTAGCTTCTAGTGGAATGTGAATCTTCATACTGCAGAAAAACAGTAAACTATCGCCTGGTGATGAGGTTTTTTTTTTGGTTTAGCTGCAGTGAAATTTGTGGTGTTGTTTTATTTGTTTGCAATCAGATTAAGATTGTGCAGTGTTGATTGCTGGGTATTGCATATTTTCTGCCTTCTTTATTAGGCTTTGGCACTCATCTTTCTACATCCATAATATTTTCAGGATCTGCATGAACTTTTTACCCCTCTTACGGATGAAGAAGAGAATGAAGTCTCTCATGCATTGTGGGGTGGTAGCAGGTACCTTTGAATGTTATATGTCAATCTTAACATGGAGTTCTTTAATGGACTAATAGTTGATTATCACAACTCACTTTTACAAGTGCAGTCATGAAGTTCTGGTCACACATGGGGCATCTAATATCGAGATTACAAGAGAGGTCTTGCAATGCTTGAGTAGTGGTGCCTGGTTGAATGATGAGGTGATTCTATCTGTAATGTTTCCAGCTTTTTAACTATTCTACATTCTACCATATGGATAATGATAGTGCAGCTCAAAATACTAACCTTATTTGGAGTAATTTTTTTTTAAACACATGTTTTGCTATTTTTGTAGGTCATAAATGTGTACCTTGAGTTATTGAAGGAAAGGGAAAGAAGAGAACCTGGAAAGTGTTTGAAATGCCATTTCTTCAATACTTTTTTCTATAAAAAGGTTAGCTGTTTTATTACTTACTAGAAACCTTCTATTCAATGTTCTTTCTGTTTTTAGCTAAGTACTGTAAACACATCATTCTTTTTGATAAACTTACTCATATCTTGTGCTTCAGCTGATTCATGGTATATGAAGTATAAAGTTATTCTTTCAGTTGTTTTATAGATACCAACAATAGGAAAACTTAATATATGCATGATAATATTTGTTTCAATGGATGCAGAATTGGAGAAAATGTATTGTGAAAGTACATGTGATTTTCATGATTCTGTTGTGAATGTATTTTATTTTGTGTTTGTACTGCTTGGATGGTGTCATGCACCTTCTGCTACAAAATGGAAATCATTTTAAATTTTTGTCTACAGATCTACTAACTATGAAAACAACTGTTATGCGTCAACTTCAATCACAAATACTTCATTCAGAATTTATTAAGTGCCTAAGAACAAATAAAGGAATGAAGTACCTTCTTAATGTGCAGTATAATTGCTATGATTGGTTGACCAAAGTATATAGTTGATATCTTATGAACTATTTTCTTCACTAGGACTATGGTGTTTTCAAATTATTACCGAAATTCTTATTAAAATGTTGAATCTACACTGCCATTTATATGATGGCCATTTCATGACATGATAGAGTAATACATGCACTTATCCTATCTTGTTAACTTGGCAACCATCTTGGAATTTGTATCAGTCTTAGCAATACTCCTCTAGCTTGTTGCAAATCAGGAAAAAGAAGTGAACTGTAGAGTTGTAAGTCTTTCTTTGTCTGTTGTATGATTTTGCTTGCATGCTGGAACTGGACATACTTGTCTAAGTATCAAGTTATAATGATCTTTTCCTTTTCTGTTAACTAATTGAACTATTTATTATAGTTTTTGACCTTTCTCATAGGTGGAATTTTAGTTTTGAGTACAAATGAATTTTCCCAAACTTTCTTATGAGTTTCAGTACTTTCTTGGTTACTCTTCAGCTGAACAGTGGTAGAAATGGTTATGACTTCAAGGCTGTAAGAAGATGGACTACCCAAAAGAAGTTAGGGTATGGCCTTATCGAGTGTGACAAAGTAAAGTTGTTATTGGACCTTATATTCCTTTTATAAAATTAATCGACTCTGTTATTTAATTTGCCATGCTGGTTTCTCTCATCTTCAGAATTGACTGTGCAGATCTTTGTCCCTGTACACAAAGATATACATTGGTGTTTAGCGGTTATTAATGTAAAGAATGAAACCTTCCAATATCTTGATTCACTCGGTGGCATGGATACTGTTGTGCTAAGAGTGCTGGTAAGCTTTACTGATATATTTCCATTCAATAAATCAAGATATGTATTATCATTGGACCAATTCACGTAAGTGATGCCTTGTCCAACTTTAAGATACACTATTGGTGGAAATCTATATCCTACAAAAAATTGAATCCCCACCCTTGCTCAGATCTAGGTCAATGGATTTGTAGTAGCCTTATCCTTCTCTTTGGAAGCTAATTCGGGTGCAGCATGCAATATGGCACATCAATGACTATCAGGAATGGCTGTACTGGTGTCTCTTTGAGCCAAGGCCAACTGTTTAGGCAACACGTGGAACTTTGGGATGCTATTAGAACATGTTCTGAATCTTGGCAGGTCTATAATCTCTAGCGGAGACCTTAGTGGGATTCTACTTATTTGGTTATTGGGAACATCCCAATATCTACATTCTAGTATGCCAAACTAAAGTGTTCTGAGCACGTAAAATTAGTATTGTAAAATCTATTTCACATTTAGCAGTATTTGACTAAGATTGGGTGAGAATTGTATTTATCTTAGTATCTTGCTATATATGTCAGGCTACATATTTCATGGATGAAGTGAAGGACAAGAGTGACAAACAGATAGACACGACATCTTGGAAGCAAGAATCAGTTGATAACCTTCCTTTACAGAAAAATGGGTTAGTTTTCTTATTCATGGTTTCAGTTGTAAATATTTTTCTCTGATGATCATGATTTTGTGGTACTTTTGCAAACTGCTAGTGCACGTGTTAAATAATATAGGCCACTCTCATATACACTAGCTCTGGTTTGTCCTTTTTATATCTACTTTAGCTTCTAAATTAAAGAATATTTTACTGTTAATCTTACATTCTATAAAAAGTAATGTTGTCAAATCGGGAGCCATTCATTATCAAAGGAGACAGTAGGCCTCAAATTTTCTAATGAGTGATCCCTTTGCTTTGTCTGTTCATCCTGTATTTAATCTGAACTTTTCTTAACAATGTCATGTAGAAAAAAGTTTTTCTTCAATGCTGTCTTTATGTGCAATAATTTGAATATAGCCTTTAGTTTATGATATCCTTCTATTTCCATACAGAAAAATAAATTTGATAACCTGTTGAAGTTCTAACTCCATTATATTTTGGCAATGAATGACATCTTTAGAATTAAATAGTAAATGATAAAATGACAGTCTGATTGCACATTAAGTCAATACCTGGCACTGGCATTACAAATAAAATACCTGGAAAATACTTGTCAGCATCATGTGGCAAAGGCAAAATAGTAGACTCACTCATAAGAGGGATGGAACATGGAAATTATAATAAAAGAAATCTTAGTAATTATTTGACATTAAACAAAATACTTGTTATCTGCGAAGTTAACACAGCAGATCTGTTTGCACTTTGGTTGGAAAATCAGTCCAGTGATATCCATTACTTTGAACTGCATTTTGCATCTTAGAAGAGCTCAAAGGATACGAGCATAGTTGAGATTGCATAAATGGTGTTCAAAAAAGGGATGTGGAGTTAATGAGGGATCAGATAATATGGAAGTGAGAGAACATAAACATTGCCATTGAGGGAGCATGCAAGTAATTCATGGCACTCGTGGTAATTCATGAATAATATGCATTAAATATGGTTATGTAATCCCAATTCAGCACCAATAGATTGAACTAATGTCACCTATGCTGTATACTGTAACATGTGACGTCTCATTCCCCTACTTCTTCCAAGTGTAGGCCGTTATCCTTAAATTTTTTTAAAAATTTAGAATTAGAAAATTTTTATTTATTTCTGTAAGGGCATTTTTAGCTGGTGGTTCTTTCCCGAAGTTTTACGAAGTCATAGACACCTTGCCTTAATATTTGAAAACATTGTTATGATATTATTGAAGTTTCTATGTACCTTGAATGTCAACAGGTGGGACTGTGGAATGTTCATGCTTAAGTACACAGACTTCTACAGTAGAGGTTTGAGTGTCTCTTTCAGCCAGGTTAGCAACATGCTATTGTGCCATCTTAAGTTTGCCCCATTTATTCGGTTAAAAAGTGATTGGTGTTTTAATGCTTCAGAAGTCTATCATGTCAGTGTTACCATGCTATTTATTATTCTGTAGTTGCCAGCTGAAGTAGCACAGCTACATGCTGGCCTGCTTGTTAAATTTAGACACATGACTGATTCAAGTTACAGTAGGTCTACCAAGCCCCTGCTCGGGCTCAATGAGCTCCTCATAACAAGGCAACTGGTAGTGATTGGAAGTTAAACATTTAGTTTTTTTTACAAGTAGCTAAACCCATTTCTTTCTTCTTTGTAGGAACACATGGAATATTTCAGGAAGAGAACTGCCAAGGAAATTTTGAGGTTGAGAGCCGAATGAATCCAAGAACAAGTCCTTTTAGATGATATCCAGCCTCATGTTTGGTGGATGAAAAGATGGTTAAAGCATATGCATGCATATGGGTCGGTTTTGAGTGTTGGCATTTTGAATTTCTTAGTGCTTGATATTGGATTGGCTTCACTGAGGTGGCTAAAGCTAAAATGGCGTATGCTGGTGTTTGCAAATTTGTATAGTTTTCTCTATGGTTCTGTAATACCAGCTAGGTGTAAAGTTACCAAGGTGTAAAGTTACCGCATTCTTATAGTAGTTTGTATAGCATGAACATCGAGGGCTGGGAAGTCGTAGTTTTGTTTCGATTAGTGTTGTGGGTGGGGTGAGATGCTATCTTTTTCTTTTGTTAGCCCTGCTCTGCTTTCAAAGATTTGTGCTGATTGTTTTGTCAAATCCAAGGACGCTAGTTTTTTTTTTTTTTTTTGACTGCTTGGATTGTAGTAAACCTGAACTGTGGGAGAGCATGAATATAGCTTCATATCATTTTCGTTTATTCGGTCTCGAACAAGTCCTCGAGTTGGGAAGGGTAAATAATGTTTTAACATAGTACTTGACGGTGGGCTTCCCTCCTGTCTCAATCAGCCAATGAGGGTGGCATTGTAAGGCATACACAGATGGCACCACATATAGACCACTGCCTTTGGATAAAAGGGAGACTCAGAAAATTGTCATCAGTTGGATCAAGAAATATTTGGAGGGGATGCCTAATGCTGATACTCTTCTTGCAGATACACAAAATGCTACAAAGTGTTGCTACTTCATGCGTGCCATGTTTACAGGGAAGCAAACTGTATAGCTCTTTGGCTTTCCAAACAACGGGTTCTGTATGCAGAACTGCTTGCATCTTTGTGCCTACATATCATATGCACCTATATATTTATTAATTTAATGCATCCAATGCTTGCATACACCACATTATCTCGCATAAATGTTTAAGGTATGCATGTACATTAGCGTATATTATGCACGTACGTATTGTGCATGTGCATGGTTAAACGTTTATTTTGGGTTAATATGTGCAGGATGTGGTTTACATGATCATAGTTTGGGAAAATCCTAGACTGAAGTGTTTCAAGTAAAATATCTGGCAAGTTGTATATAATCTGGAGAAATTATAAAATAGGACTTCCAATGCTCAAGTCTTAAACAACATTGAACGGAATGTTTCCCAAAAGTTGACTATCTATATAATAAGCACTCCACACAAGTAAATAATTATGAGTTACTTTCACTCATGGATGGTTTCACCTTGATGTAATGCACTTGTTCAATTGCTGCGATGAGTAATGTACATCCATCTCTGTCTAGTCTAATAAAAAGTAAAAACTCTTGGTCTAAATACCTTTTTGGCCTAAACTAAGTCTCCAAATCTCCTAGTAAAACATAAATAGTGCTGAAAGTGTATGCCAAAAAACCCCTCGAGCAAAATTGTTAGCACGTAGGTTGGCTTGTCTAACAAACTAGGCGAAAATTTCAGCTAAAACCTACTCATTTCTCGAGATTATGCCATCCTTTCTGACAGGGTTGTGCGAAGAGATACCAAAAATGTAAGGGGCAATATGTAATATAAATTGCCACGCATTTTCGCCCAAAAAAAAACAAACAAAACTACCGCGCAAGAGTTATCAATTTTCTTTTGTTTTTGGGGAGCGATACATAATAGATTACAATTTGAAGGACTTCATGGTAAAGTGGTTTTATTTTATTTTGGAATCTCAGATAAATTGTTAAACCCTCTCTCTCGGAAACACCCTCTCAAAAACCCTAGACAGGGGGCGGCGGAGAGGTAGAGATCTCGAGAGACCGCCATGGCTCGATCGCGGCGGAAGTACAAGAAATCCAGGACCAAGGTCCGGGTCGGGCTCCCCAAGAAGAAGCCCGATGTCTTCAAGCCCGCTGTCAACATTCCGCCGGCTCTCGCCGCCGCCGCTGCCGCCGGGGGAAAGGGGGAGTGGAACAACAAGGGCACCGTCATCCGCAACTACCGCTCCTTTGGCGTCGTCGCGAACCCTAACCTCCTCGGCGTCCGCGCCCGCACTCCTCACATCGTCCAGAGCTCCTCCCTTCAGATCCCCGACCGTGAGGCGCCGCCCGTCTCCGAGTTCGATCCCATTGACAGCGGCAGCGATCTCGAATCCGACGGTCAGTTCCTATTTCAGTACCAAAATAGAAATAAAGATGATCGTAATCAGCATATTTTTAATAAAAAAATTGTTTTCGTTGGTTTATTTCTTTAGGCAGGAATTGTGGTTATCTGGTTAAAAATTGGAACTTTTTTTTTTTCAGATTTTGGTTTATGATTCGTCAATTTAAATGTTCTCTCGTGGCCCGTATAGTCTTAGATTTTTCCATGCTTTTGATCTTCCCTCATAAATAGCCTTGTAATATTGTAAAATATTATCTGATTTGCTGAGCTGATCTTGCTGAATTAATCTTAAATGATGGCCTTCATGTGAAACCTTTTGTACGGAAAAAATCTGATTAGTAATTTTCTGCCAGGAGGTCATCGGAGTGGATTTGAATTTTTATCATATATCATGCTTATATTGAATCCTTGATTAACCCAGGTGGAATCATACTATATAAACAATATCGTACCATGTAAAGTAATGACATGGATGGCATGGAGCGACAATGGAGACAGAGAAAGAAAATAACATCCAGGTTTACCTATTTATCATAAAAATATTTTTCCAACGGTGGATTATTTAACATTCCTTGAGTTATAAGCATCATCAATAGGCATCTGTGAGTGCTAATTATGTGTCTTGATATCAATAAGCATAGGTACAACAAAACATAGCCTATCATTATTGACCATCTCGAATTAGAAACTAGCATTATGCATCTTCAATAAGTTGCAAGTTGATGAGCACATGAAAGGGTTGAAACTTTGTTATATACGGAGGAGAACATCTTGAGAATTTGTTAAAGAATGTTGACTTTTAATGATAATATTATTTAGTGGCTTAGAATAGATTTTTTTGATAAGAATGTAGATGCTGGTGCTAAAGGTGTCATGTAGGTGCAAGCACAATTCGAGGGGTGCATGCTGTTGTATGGTGCATATTAGTTTGTGCTAATTTGTATAGGTCAGTGTCAGTATGTCAATTGACATGGATATGTGTAGACCAAAGATTTAAATACCGCCAATTTTATCCAGTACTGTACCATTCTAATAGAAAAGGTACTGATGTGTTTGCAAGAGACTAGTTCGCTTGAACCAGTCCGCACCAGTCATATTGGCCAGAGCCAATTACACACCGACAGTCTATACTAACCATATCGGCTATGTTACTGGTTGGTTACTAGTTGTTTTTTATTCATATTGAAATTGACTATTTCGGTCCATCTGACTTATATATACAATACCAGTATTGTATCTTCTGGGACAAAATCGTAGGAGACTCAATACCAGTAAACCGTCTTTTTTTCGTGAGATCTTTAATGTGTTCAGCAGAATAGTGTGGTACAATATGGTATGGGTGTCACATCTTGCCAGCCAGTGACTAGCCTGGATTGTATACCTGGGATTAAAAGGAGAGCTTTAATTTCTATGTATAGTGTGCCTTTTTGTGCTTATAGAGTATAACAGAATTGCAGGCAAGTAGGAGAGAGGCTTAAACAGGGAAAAAATGAGAAAGCATTTAATATATTGAAATAGAAACCTTTCTTAAGCTTTGTTAGCCTGCTGGTTTCCTGCAAAACTATATGTGGATGGACTTATTATTGTGCTTAAAGATTAAGCCATCCATCCTTGTAAATGGGTCCCTCTTTGGAATATTTGTTGAATGAGGTTTGACGCATTGAAACTCCTTTTTCTCCTTTTCACCTAGTTGGGTCTCTATAATATGTATCTTAGGCATAGGGGATTGCTTGAATAAGGTTTTTTTAACTGGATTCTGGGCAAAGAGGATTTAATAAGCTGATGATATTTGATCACGTTTGATTTTGATGATGACTTCTCGATTTCTTATGATAAAGGTAGGTCTACAAATGACTTAAAAAGTTTCATGACAAAGTGGCTGGAGTGTAAAAGATCTATTTGTGTGCAACGATAATAGAATTCATGCTTTCTAATTCCTTGAAATACATGATCTTTCCTTTGATTCTTGCAACTTGTACAATAGTTGAGCACCTGCGTCTAAAAGAATGAGGAAATTTGCAGGCCAGAAAGGAAAGTACCATTTGTTGAAAGGTAGGATCTTCCTTACCAAAACTTTTCTTATGAAAAGTCCCAAGTGGTATGCGTCCATTTTATGGAATCCCCATATGTGGCTCGAAATGCTAAATCTATCGGAAATTGTTTTTTCAAAGAAGGTTTAGCAAAGCTTGTAAAAAGAAAAAGGGAATGATAAACTGGAAACTATTTAAATGTGTGAACTTATCACCCTTTTTTGGAACATCTTTTTGTTCTGGAGAGTGATCTTTTGACAAAAATCTGGTCAATTTCAGGTTAAGAAAATATTTATTTATTTAACTATTATTTGAAAGGTTTTTATAGTATATATGAACAATAACAATAATAATAATAATACTAAGAAGAGTCTTTCATTAAATTGATAAAACGGCATGTGACAGCAGGCTCAACTAGCTGTTATAAGCTGTTCTCCAAAAATTTAGATATGTTGGTTGAAATTTAGAGACCAGTTGCTATTGAAGTCTAAGAATACCATCTAAAAGATGTTTCTTGAGTCATTATTTTGTTAGGGATAACGTCAGTCTTGGCTTGATTATGATTGAACATTATGATTGAACACTAAAATTATGCTTTAGATGGCTTTAGGTGGCTTTATATGTAAGGTTCCATGGGGATCTGACTTTGGTAACCTTATGAGTGATTGTTTGGGTTAGTTCAAGAGTCCACATAGTTTGGCAACCCTATTTTAGGCTGGAAAGATACAGAACTGATAAATAAGGCGAGAGTGCTTGATAATTTTAGAAGTAACAAATTTTCATTTCCCTCTACTTTTCCCTCTCAATCTCAACTCTAAAACCACCATGTTTCTCAGACTCTAATGTGAGTGCCTTGAATAAGATGAACATGATTTCAGTAAAGGGCATTTCATCTCCATCGGGTCATTCTGTGGAGGAATAATGATATGAAGGAATCAAGGAATGCCCTCCAAATTGTTTATTGCTACGGCACTTCTTTTTGGGAGATTAGCTAGTAAAGGTGCCTTGCGGCTTTTTTTTTCTTTACCCAAAAAAAAAGGTTTTTTTTTGAGATATTGGTGTTTGGTTTCTCTAGATGATACTTTGATGTAATATAAACTTTGTCACCAAATGCTTTATGTGGACTTTTTTATATGTGCTGATACATGCTCATACATTTTAATGAAGATTTGAAGTCTGCACTGAGGAAAAAGCGAAGGGATGGAAAAACAGCGCCTTTGCAGCCCCTGACCAGAATGCAACGCGTTTTTATTGGGAGATTGATTGATAAGTATGGTGACGACCACCAGGTAGTACTTCATTTCTGTGTGATTAATTGTGGATGTAGTTTTCCGTTGCCAGTGGTCAGAATCAGACTGCTCTTTAAGTACATAAATGATAGTCGAATACCAACTCTTTTGCAGGCAATGTTCCTGGATACAAAGCTGAATTCAATGCAACATTCGGTCGCTACCCTGCAGAAGCTATGCCAAAGATATTATGTGCAAGGAAAGCATTTTATCACATCCTAGAGATTTTGTAAGAGATGCTTATGAGGGCCTTGTTTTTCTTTGGGTATCAGGAGTCTCATGGCTGTTGCATGAGTGTCGTGCGCTTGTTTTAGAAAATGACCTTGATGAGAACATAATTAGCGGATTTTAAAGAATGAGTACTCGAGAATTTGGGGCTCCTTAACTTTGTAATGTTGTTAGAAAAGAAAATTTAACGAAGTGGTAGTATTAGTTGGTGTCCAAGGGTGCCTGCTGAGGAAGCAAGAATGGGCTGCTGTGTGATTTTTGTGACGAGTTTGTGTTTTTTTTTTTCTTAATCCCTATTTCATGGGATGTCGTTCTTGATTTGGTGGTCCTTATCACAGGAATTTGGTGCAGATTGTTAAAGAATTTATGGGAAAGGGATCGCAGCAAGAAGTATAGGTTCCACGGGAGCCTTGCCCTATGGAATCCAATGATCATTCCCTTGCTGCGATTGTAATTTTATCAAATCCATTTAAACTGAGGTACTGGACAAGTTTGACAGACAGCACCATCCAAAGTTCACCTCTTTCTAAGTGGAATGACTTTCCTTTTTGATCCCTGAAAAAATGTTAGGCATTCAATTAATTTATCATAGAAATCCTTTGGTTTTATTGGAAAGAAAGAAATACTAGAATTGTCTTAAATAAAACTTCATCTTAGAGTCGAATTCCTTGAATAAGCATCAGGTTGTTCAATGAGGCAATCAAAAGCAGTTATTAGGCTTTACTGAGCTTGGGTACAAAATTAGAATTCTAGCTTGCTAACCTATTGTACTTCCTCTTTTTTTCGGTTTTTTTTTTTTTTTTTTGATGAGAAGAAAGAGAAGAAGGGGCGAGGAGAACCTCATCCGCGTAGCAACCCCCACTAACCTTCTCCCGCAGAAGCATGTTCGATTTAGGTTGCAAATTTCTGCATGTCCTTCCTATCCATGGTTATTCATGTGTGTCATCCCAGCACCATCCGATTACCAGCGGATCAATAGCACTCCCACCAGCAGCGTTCAGACGTGGGGCATCCGGTCTTCGAATTCAATCGACGCCCGCACGTTTCGAACCTGAACCACCCTGGTAGAAGACATACTCCGTTCCCACTGAGCTACCACCTCGGTGGTTCCTCTTCTTCCTTTCTCCTTTTCTTGCCTTCTCTTCTTTTCAGTCGGATAATTCCTTTTTAACAAAAGCAAACATGTCAGAATCTCAGGTCCCAATGGACCTTTCTGTCTAAGGAGGATATTGCTATAGCAACAAGTACGGCAGGAGATACAAGTCTTCCTGCATTCATTTATGCCACCCTCCCATGCCCAATCAGGCCTTGCATGGCAATTGAGCAGCTCTAAGCTGGGGATGCGAACCAAGACAAAGGCTCTCCTCCACAGTCCAACCATTAACTCCACCTATGGAGTTTACAAATGATTTCCTTAACGATGAGATAATATTTGATGTTGACACATTGAGAATAAAAGGATTACAAGCCAGGGCCAGACACAACTGGCCAATGGCAACAATTGCATCTGAAGAGAGACTACTACTGCAGGGCCCTCTTACGGCTGAGGATCTCCTGTTCTTTTAGGCGTTGTTGAAATCTGGCCAAGCGTGCCTGAAGGCTGACCAGACCAGCAGCCTTTCGTGAGAGCACGAAGCTTAACTGGGTAACATAGTTGTTGATGGGGCTGCCTGGTTGGCCTACTGCTGCCAACAAATTCATCTCCTGATAGAATGGAAATCAGACTTGAGTTAAGTAGCAAGTTCATGAATCAAAGCCAACCATGAGAGAGAATTTTAAAAAATAAAAAATAAATAAATAATGGTGGCAAGCATTATCAGGATCTTTTTGCTTGTCCCCTTTATTCTGAATATATGACTTATTAAAGAAAACTTGCCAATCATAAACATCTAAGGAAAATCATTAGCAAACACTTAGAAACCAGGAACTTGGATCCAATACAAAATGATGCACTAAGCTGATCAACTTTGCCAAATATATGGAATAGTGAAAATTATGCATGTGAAATGATCATCATTCACAGCTTCGAACACATAATGGAACTATTATCAAGATTTCAAATGCTGATACTGGAGCTCGTACTGGTTATTTGCTGGAACAGTATAGTACAATGTCCTGGCACAGGCTACAGGACTGTGAACCACACTGACATGCTGTGTACCAGTGCCGGGAACCTTCCTGGAATGGTACAGTATTATTTGTACCATCCTGTTCCGGCAGTATTTGAAACCTTGACTGTAGTAGCTTTGTCCATAAGATAATTCAGTCAACTAGCATAGATGAACATAACAAAATGGAATGGGGTACTGCTCCTTATCTACTGGTGTTCTATGTTCTCTCCTTCCCAATAGGAAAAGGGGTAACAGAAGTCAGCTTCCCTAGTCAAGCAAAGATGATGCAGAAGGTAGGCCGGAATACTCGTACAAACCAATCCACCCAACCCTAGTACCCTATTTGTAGCAAGACAGTCTGCTATTCTACGTGTAAAAGCAGTCCACCCAACAGGTCTCTGGTTTTTTCCCCATGAGTATCTATAGCATGATACATTACCCAATAACAATGGTTATGTCCTTCCAAGAAGGTGTATAACTATTGGTGGAAAGACAGTCTGGTGTTCTACATGTAAAAGCAGTCCACCCAACAAGTCTGATTTTTTTCCCAATGAGTATCTAGAGCATCATACATTACCCACCAAATCAAAATAACAATGGTTATTTCCTTCCAATATGATATTATACACTTGGTTTGTTTTCTTCCAAGATGTTGTACACTTGGTATATTTAAAGTGCCTGGCACAATACAAGTCAAAAAGCTCCAACTAATACAGGAGTTGGGAGAAGCCTAGCACCCCTCTATGTAGATGAAGGGTGGGACGAATTTACCGCACGTAAGAAGAAAGAAAAGAGGAAAAGGGGCAACATTCAAAATTGAAGAACAATAGGAGCCGGTTGATCATTTAATCTCCTCAATTCTCTTCTCTAATCAATCTATGCCCGAGAATCATTTTCTCATTTAATCTAGACCTTTGATTCCCGCGCACCATAGATCAAACAGGAAAAAAAATCTAACTAAACTGGCATCTAATTGATGCACCACAAATTGCTTAAGAATGCCAAAAAATATAAAATTTGAATAGATAACTAGCTAAAGCCTGAAACTACCAATGGGCCCACAAAAAATAAAATAATAAGAGACAACTAATGCTAAGCTACATCACAGCCCAACACATTTCAAGAGGAGAAAGCATTTGAAAGAAGGCATCATGCATTATGTCCACTTTTTGAATCCATAGGCTGATACCAAAAAGTGGTTTCTCATAATTTTATGAGATTTAAAAAAATAGATAAAATACACTCCTTTCTAGATTCTCATTATATATGTGTCACTAATAACAAGGCACGCAAAGAACAACTTCACAAGCCCAAAATTTTGAAGCTAGAAGTTTTTTCAAAATTTTCAAGATAAGATGAAATTAGATTTAGACAAAATTGGAACTCTTGAAATAAAGTAACATGACATATTCCCCAGATAAGTACATCCATGAAAATCATGGTTGCATTCAAGCATAAAAAATGACTTGGCAATCATAAGCTTCTCGAGTAAGGACAAAAGAATGATCTGAGCTAAAACAATATTAGACATATATACACAACTAATATAAAAGATCTTTACCTAATGAAGATGTAAGAAACTAACAAAAGGCCAGAAGGTAAACTCACTTCACGCACAATCTCCATTGTATTTTCAATTTCTTTTCTGTGAGTTGATATTAAAGCCTCTTCTTCCTATACAAGACAGAGAAAGTTAAATCAAACAGATAGAAGAATAAAATAACTTCCATGACTTCGAAATTTAAACATGCAGAAATTTTTTAAATTCATATATACTTGCAGAGGTAAGTGTACCTCAAGTATTGCATTGATTTTCCCACCCTGACAAGAAGTTTCCAGCTCACATTGCTTTGGTGCAGCATTAGCACCAGAATCATACATCTGCTGCTGTTTATAGTTTTTGACATGCAATTCAGGCCCACTGTCTTTTCTGGGCCAATTATTTTGTTTCTCATATTTTTCTTCCCTACATGATTTTCTACGGGGGAGTGGAACCTTTGGTACACTTTCTTCATCCTGAGTACTAAATGAGTTCTGGCGAGAAGAATATAATTTATGACTAGAAGTACTGATATAATTATTTTTCATGTCAACCTGACCCCTCTCCAGTAAACTGGATGTAGCCCCACTTTCTTGCCTTCCATTAAAGGAATAATGTGACATCAAACTGGACAAGTGCCTCTGAGTCTCAGACATTTCTGTTGCCATCATCTCTTGATTTTGCTCATGGTCATAGGTATCTTCTAATTTAACTGATAAAGGAATTGCCAATGCTGAAGATGATTCCTTGCTGGAAGGTACGTGTGAGCTTGCAGCCTGGTCCCTTCTGGAACTGCCACTCTTGGAGAGACTTTTGACCCTGTTCAGTTAATAACTACCATTTATTAAAACTTAAACACAACAACCCACATTTCTCAGTTTTTGAATTGCTTTGCATTTTAAAAAATGAAGCTAACCTTACCTATCAGCATATCTCAAAGTATTTAGTGTATGTTCACAAGAACCTGAATTTGGGGAAATGCAGGAAATCATAACAGTCCTGGAATTTCCAACAAAGGAGTCACGAAGCACCTCTGTTAGTTTGCTCCCACGAAACGGGATATGAATTTGATCATTGTCTAGTGCACGGATGCATTCTTTTAGGGCCAAAAGACTCTTGTTTATTTCTGCACCCTCAATCCTGAAGTAAGGAAAACAAACAAGCAGATAAACAATCCAGAGAGAACCAAAAAGAGTTTATCCTTACTAGATGAGTCACATGTTAGCATAGTAATAAACAAAAATGCTAAAAGCAGCACTTCTGAAATAAATACAGACCTGGTCTGGCGGTCATTGTCAGTAGTATCAGCCCCACGCTCACTTCCAGCAAGATCTATAAAAGATATCTTCCCAATAAGTTTGCCACCCTTAGACTTACTGCCATTATTGTTCCTTTTCATGTCATTTACCTCACTGTGCTTCTTAATGGCAAGTTGTAAAATAGCATGAGATCTAGATGACTCTTCATTGGCTCCTGTGGAACCTGTACTTCTTGCTGCATTCCCCTTTTCAATGAATTCTTTAACAATCTGCACATCTGAAACCTCAAATTCCTCTAATCCAACAATACACACTTGTTGACGCCCATCTTCTCTCATGCATAGTTTCCTGATAAAAAGAATCGGAACAAAACCTTATTTAAAGATAAATATTATGATTTTATATGTAGAAAAGCCAAAATTGCATGAAAAAAAAACAATAGGAGAAGCTTATGAACTAGCCAACAGAGTAAACAATATCAAAAACTATATATATATTCAAAGAACTTCATTTGTATTTAGCAAGGAAAAAGCAGTTTTCTAGCAACAAATTCAACGTAGCCATGACCAAAAGAAATTTTATTTCAACTATTGGTGCTGGTAATATGATTGTTTCTTCATCAACCTTCCCAATTTTGCAGAATGACTTCAACATTTGGCAAGTTTGGCATATACTTCACGTCATTGTTAGTCCACCTAGCATAACAACATATCGTTAGCATTATGTTTTTCTTCATGGCTATCCACTTAATTTGCAAGGTTCTATCAAACTTCTTGGCAGTCAGTTCATTTTGAAGATCAATGAATATTGATAATTTAAGTGCATTGCAGCAAATCTAAAATAAAGTGGGGACAGACAGCAAATATACTCAGATTGCGTGAGCACGCGAGATTGAGGAAGTCGGGATAGAGAGGGGGAAAAGAAAATAAACAGTGTTTTCATGACAAGATAAATAAACTGTTGAATCCTAGGAAACAAGTTTGAAGGACAAAAGGATAAAAAAAATTAAAAAGTGCATCTACGAAACTCTGTTAAGTTTTATGGTCAAAAATAAAGCCAGTCTCTGTTGAGAAGAAACATTAAGGCAAAAACAAAATCATTGTATTGATTGTTTCCGGGTATCACTTGTAGCTGGATAAGACATCATAATTAAGACTAAATGCAGAGCACAAATAAAATAAGAATTGGAGGTCAGGAGGACATTGACCTCCTATCACTGAGAAGATCAAATAGCTTTCCACCATATATCTCAAAGTAACTAAGCCACAATCTGAGTTTCTGATTGCGGTAGTATGGTTGGTGCAACAATCGAACAATATCTTCCGAAGCTCTGAGTGGTAAAGGTTGCATTGTGTAAGTTTTGCCACTACCTGAAAACCATTTTAAAGCATATGCTAGAGTTATTCAACCAGTAATAGTTGAGTTCCAATAACCACTAATAGCACAAAAGTCAAAAATAACTGCAAAAATTATACCTTTAGTGCATTCAAAACAAAAATTGAGTGAGTTTACAAACATTACTACAAAGTACAAACAGACTAATGAAGTTATGTTTTCTAACACTATAAAAGGATTCAGTATATATAATAGATCAGCATGAGTATTAGGGCAACAGAATTAGAAAGACACCTCCAGAGGATGGAAACCTAAACAGACCAGTATAGGATATTTAAATCTGCAACAAAAGAAAGCATACCAGCCTCCAGCCAAGTGTCAAGAGAAGGTGTATGTCAAAATATAGGAGCCATGAAACAGGTTCGAAGCAAGCATCGCAAAAACAACTTGAAGCTTTTACCATCAACCAAGTTAGTTGCCCAGATGCTTAACAAGAAGGGCATGAGGGGTGAAGCCAGAAATTTTTTAGGCTATGGCACCATTTGGCAGATGGGTAGACCTGCAGGTAACTCAAGCCTTCTTCATGTCTACTCAACGTTATTTACTGACCTCCAAATTATGGACCCAGAATAAAGCTTAATCTGATATCGTCGATCATTGACAGTGAATACCTGAACTGAACTAGGGTCCGGATAATCATTTGGAGTAGCCGGTCAGGTTCATTGTCAGAAGGTTTATTTTCCCATAAATTTTCCATTTAAATGGGATGTAAGACTTTTTACTCCCCCCCATCAGGCCTCATAGTTCCTAACTTCAATCTGTTCCCCTCCTCCTCAACAAACTCAAGTATAAGATCCATTGTGACATTAAGTTTGTGCATGATTTTGTAAATTTGTCATAACATACTATTCCCATACTTGTACTGCTTGCATTGCGCATCCTGTTCATTTCTTTTTTTTGCAATTATATCTCCATGTTTTAGATACACAGGTCCACTATGTCCACATATGCATAGCTATATCTCCAACTCTTTTAACCAAACAGCGAGTTCCTATATTAGATGTCCATAACATCTCAGATATTTAGATTTAGAGAAAACAGTTTAAGGAAATGCATGCTTGAATTGTCAGTACAGGTAGATAATTTAATTCCCACATGTCAAAGCACCTGTTTGACCATATGCAAAGCAAGTGGCTTTTGTTCGCTGAAAAATGGTTGGGATAATTGGCTGTACAGTGACACGATATACCTGCCAATCAAGTATAAGAGAATCAATATTACCACAGAAGATGCCAAATGCAATAAAAAGTTTCCTACTAACTGCACAAAAACCACAGAAACTACTGGGAACAAGCAAGTGGACCAACAAATCAACCCAGGAATAAGATACCGAGAGATGACTTACCTCATCATTAGTCACATGCTCATCCAGAACAGCATCAAAACAAAAATCATGCTTCTCCACATATGCAGTCAAATCCACCTTCCAGGTCAAAGAAATTTATCAATATGCTAAGTACAAAAGAACAGAGAAAAAAAAATGCGTCAAAAATGTTATTGCAGGGAAGTTTTGCAATTTATAATAGCAAGACACAGGTGCACAAGATTTACCAGGAAACTTGCTTAAGTATACTTCAACAATTTCAGATGGCCTCATTCATATAATGAATTGATAATATCTATCAAAGCGATATGCTTTATACATAGTAAACTAAATTCAAATACTAGAGCAAATTCACAGCAACAAAAGATATTAAATACACAGCAAAATTCATTGAAGCAATAAAGTGACAGAATACATATTGACCTCAGATACAGCATGAAAATTGTATAAGTTTAGCAGCTGTAGCAAGGAAAATCAAACCTTTAATTTAGGTTCATGGACAATTAAATATGCATTATCATTTACAGTGACAATATCATCCTCCTTACGAGAAATCTCCTTCTTGTTCAGAGGTCTTTTGCGAACCTACAAGACAAGTAAAAAGACATATCCATTAAACTTTACAAACTTCATAGACATGTAAAAAAGATGCAGAAAATTATATAGTGTGCTGGAGAATAAAATGATCACAATTGCAGCAGCTTCTCCTTAACCTTGTTGACATCGTTGAAGTATAAAGTAAATACACTTTAAAGTTTTATATGATAAATTGGCCTCATAGCCTGAATTTGATCCTATCCCCATCAGATAACAAAATGTCAACACAGAAAAGGATATAAAGCTCTATGAGGTATGTACCAAAAAAAAAGCACTAGGAAATGTTCACAAAGATGCATCTTCTTACATATCATTTTCAGTTTTATTTCATTGTTAATTTATTGGCTGACATATGCACTGCTCTACTAGTTTTAAAGTACCTGTACACAGCCTGATCTTGAAATGTATGCAGAGAAATACTAGTACTTTTCTAAGAAGAAAAAATATTGATCATGCTATTGCTTTGGCACATAACCTAGAACATTTCAGCCGTCCTTTTTGTTCTTCTGAGCTTAATTTGTTATCCTCCACAAATTCAGAGGGCAACTGAGCTGCATTTCATTATCTGCGTCAAATCATTTTAGTTTGATGAGGCTGGTATAGGCATTCCTCTGTATCCTTAATACTAGATTCATATATAATTAGACAGTCCAAACAATTTAATAAGAAAGCAATGATATATTCTCATTTTTCTAAAAAAAAAGTGTCGAGCTAATTGTCCAATTGAAAGGCTGGAATAGAGCCCACCGCGTAAAGGATTGAACCACGAAGTACACTGGTCTAAGGAAAATGGGCTGGTTATGACCCAGCTAAAAGGAGCAAACCTATTTCAAGGGTATCTTCGCAGCTATCCTGAAAACTTCAAACCTATGCCACCATGTGATATACATAAATTGAAATACGTATAGAAAATACTGCAGCTGGTCCAAAATGTGCTCAGACCAACAAGACCTCAGTCGCCAGATGCTGAGCATTACGCAGTTGCGTGATGGCCCCTGCTACGATGGCCATACCCACTCTCTTCCTAATCATAAACCCATGAAACATGAAGATATAAACATAAGCTTGCAAAAATGAAAATAATGGATTATATGTGCCAATCCTGCAGAAAGAAGTAACTTCCACAGAGAATACAAATGGCATTACTTTCAACAAACAGATTAGAAAGATTGTTTCTATTAAAATATAGCACACAATGCTAAGTTGCAGCTTAAAAGCTAGGTGCGAAAAACAACCTCCAAGTTGGTACAGATGTATGCAAAATACAGAGCATGATTTAAGGGGGAAAAAGGCCTAATGTTAGAAGCAATCAATAATCATAGCCTGTTGTCTGACATATTCAAATGGAACATATACTATCAAGTAACATGAGATGCACTCAGTGTACCACAACTTTAATCTTGGCAACATTGTTCTCCTTTATAGTTGTCTCCTTTACACTAGCTGATGCTATAATGTTGCTATCCATTTGTCCTCGTTGCTGTTTGTGAGTCATTGCATCAAAGTTATCATCAAGCCCGTTAGAAGGCATGAACTCTGGCAGCTCAAATGGTTCAGACATTACATGCTGCAAGTAAGAAAGCAAACTACATCACAGTCATTGTGTGAAAAAAAAAAAATCTTTTATTGAAAAATAAGAAAAGGTTTATCAAAGTCAGAAGGCAGCTAAGGAAACTCTAGACAAAAAAAGGGTTTTCCATGTCCATTAGCATACATAAAAATGATGCATGAAAAATCTTCTTCAGATAAGCACCACCTGAAATTTACTTAAGTGGATAAAACAAGTGGAAGGCCGAGCAAAGGCACCAATCTAGTTCCACAGCCAACATCAATGACATCAACCTAGACCATGCCAATATCAATGATACCAATCTAGTTCCACAGCCAACATCAATGTCACCAACCTAGTACCATTGCCTCAAAAAGCAAGAAAATGGAGCACCTTATCTTCTTGGTTAATCAACTAAAAATGCACAAAAGTATATCGTAATTTATGAGCAGTAATCAATAATCTTGAAAAAGTAGGCGCCCTAAAACTATCAGAAGATAAGCAAAATATTACAGCTTCGATTCAAACAAACAAAAAACTCAAACTCCCATCAACTTTTTTCTGTTTGCAATTCCTCATTCTAGAAGTAAACACCCAATGCATAGGTTAGTGTGTGTTTGTGTCCCAAATCATCCACCAAACCAGATTCCTCTAAACTGTTATATTAGTAGTTAATGAGCCAAAAATATAAACAATAATTGTTACTTAATGCAAGATGCCTTATTTGAGCTTGTATATCAAAAATTTACAATGTAAGATTATGCTTGACCATTGACCATAATTCAAAATGTTTAAATATGAGAAATTTGAAACATTTTAACATATTTTTTTCAAATAAAAAAATGACTTACAAAATAAGGTCTATAAAGCCTCTGACATATACAAATTATTAATTGTCTATGATGGCAACTTTTCTTAGACTTAGGGCTTGCATTGCAGCTGATAAGGCTAGTCTTGTTACCAAATAAATGTCCTAAGTTTCATTGAAGGCTCGTCTCTTGCCTAAAGTTTTCTTTGCCAAGAATCTCTCATTAATTCTCAAGCTGTTGATGCAAGTTCATAACCAGTCATAAATCCTTCCACAGTACTTTCTTGACCTAGCTATGTGATCCATATCAAAAGCAGTTATAATGGAAGGCTTGGATGATGATGATCAAAACTCCAACAAAATTTCTCAGTTCCTTTGTCCTTATTTTCTCCAGGGCTTAACATATCCATCTCACATGAGATTAAGAAATTTTTTTGTTGTATTAATTGGGCAAGGAACTTGTTCAAACTATTTGCAACCAAGTTGGGTAATATGTGCTCTTAGTAAGTTGGTGAGTTTATGAAGCCTAAGATAATCATCCAAGCCCATCTATATAGACCTCTCAACTAGATTAGGCATCAAACTAGGCACAGTAATCATTAACTTTTTCACTGGTTTACAACCCAGTTCATCATATAATGTAGATTTCTAATAGTACTCCAATATCTTGTTTTCCTTTTTCTTGAAGCACATTGTTTCTTTATTCTACTTTCCAATGTTCCTTTCAGTTAGCGACTTAATGTTTAAAGTGAAGGTTTGTTTAAAGCAATATGCTAGTGATTTTAGCCCTGTACTAAATTAGAAAAGCAACAACAATAAAAAAGTTAAAGGACTAAAAAGTCTAAGGCAAAGTAAGTTTAACATTTTCTTTGAAAGAGATAAACCGATAAAGCCCTTGGCATTTCTCTGAAAGTGATGTATTAACCCTAAGATTACCATAGAAGAAGGCAAGATGTGTAAATGTCGTGAGTGTAACTTGAAGATAAAGCTCTCAGCATTTATCAACGATCATACCTCAGAAAGAAGCTCGGTATCATCCATAGCATGAAGATCCAGAAGCCCGGCTCCCAGCTCACCTCGCAGCTCAGGTGAACTAAAGCCATCCATCACACCTGGTGCTCCTAAACCTTGTGTTGTTGGAGTGCATGCTTCAGAGCGAAATTCCCCATTGAAGTTCAAGCTTCTCAAAAGTTTATAAAGCTTCTGTTTCTCCTCAGCACTCTGTGTCCCATAGCCCTACAAGCCACATCAACAAGCCCCACTTCAAGAATTTATACTTGAACTTTAAGCCATCTAATTCCACCAGCAAGAAAAGAACAAAGAAAGGCAAAATCTCAAAACATTATTTCAAATGAAAAAAAATGTCAAATTAACTATTCTACTCTACCAATAACAATCAAGTATTCAAATGACAAAGAAGACACCAACAATAATACGAGCAGCCAATATAACAAAACATGTCAAGAAACTCAATTAACGAACATGTTAATTTATTGCGATCATATGGTTTTAATTCCATAATGCATACCAAATATCCTAATGAAGTGTAATAAAGCAAATAAGTTTTCAGCGCAACAACGAGTAAGAAAAAATCTGCCTTTTCTCAAACAATGCCTTAAGGAGAAAGAAATCAACATATCTTGACAGCAAAAGAAGAGTCTGGGATCTATGCAGCAAAGAAGGAGATGCTCTCTACTACCTGCATGAGGGCATTCGGGGCAGAAGCCAGCGGCGACGCCAGATGCTGGAGCCCGGCGGACTGGAGCCACCGCGCCATGACTGCTTCTCCGGCATCCCCAGGCCCCACGCTAGGATGGTGGTCGTAAAGAGCCGCCCCGGCGTTGCTCTGCTGCATGCCACCGGCGTGGCGCTGCCCCTTGCGTTGGGGCGCCAATTTTCACGCCTTACGGAATGCAAACCGCTGCAAAAAAAGAGATGAGATCTTCCAAAACCCCCAAATCCGAATCCAACGCAGAGAAAGAGTAGAGATACCCACAGGGAGAGGAGAAGTCGGCGATCGAGAGAAACATTCGATTGAGGCGAACCGGAGGGGATCCGCCCGGAACCCTACATCAAAACCGGCAATGTGGGTGAGAAGAAGATCGGATTGGGACTGGAATCGGCAAATCGGGAGAGGAAGAGAGGCAGCTTACCAGATTCGTGGATTCGACCGGAAGAGGAGGAATTGGGGAGGGAGAGGTGGGGCCGGAAATCGGGAAACGAAAGCCTATTCTGGGCCCTTCTGGATTCGAGAACGATGGCGGGGGGGAAGAAGGCGGGAGGGCGGCCCTCCCCTTCCGAGAGTGTGATATGATATTATTTGTTCGCGCTTGGGCGGTCCGCCTCTCAAGCAAAGAGTTTTATCATGCTTCTCGGTGAAGATAAGAAGAAAAAAAAAAAGGTTCGTTTCCTCCACGTTGGATGTTCACCCCTGCAAGGCTGCATAAAGACATGCATGCCCTTGGAATGAACGTCGGAATTTTATAATTTTCTTTCTCTTTCTGGTAAGCTTAATTAATTGTTAATTGTAATTTAAAGTACTGGCACTGCACTGCCCTCTCCTGCTTAAATATGAAAGTTATCAATTAAACTCATGATTGTTGTTGCATCCCGAGTATTTAGATTTGGACAATATACCAAGTGAGTCTCTCTCCCTTTCTTTAAGAAGAGTAATGGGAACAAAAAAATCTAATCCTAATAATCATTATTTGAAGTGGGCTACAATAACACCAGCATAATTTTTACTTCATAAAAAAATACTAATTAATTAGCAAAACTATGAAGCTAATGTGCCATCAACGCCGAGAACAGTAAAACCAATACGGAGCACCATATGAGCTGTCAAACGAAACGAGTCAATATAGACCCATATCGTACTGTACCAACATATCTTCTACGGTAGGAAAAAGAAAGAATAGAAAAAGAAGAGAGAGAAAGTGAACGGAAAGGAAAGGAGAGAAAGGAAGAGAGGTCAGCTTTCCCTGTGCTCTCTCTTTTTCTCTTCTTCTTCTTTTCCTCCAACGAGGTATCTTAATTTTAATGATAGAACAGTCTCGATCCACTGCCGGTACGGTTCGAGACTTGAACTGTTCGAAATAGTTCTGTAGAGCTTGATAAATATTATATTATATTTAGATCAATTTTATATCTTCTATTAATATTGTATTAGGAGCGAAGAATATATAGAAAATGAAATCCATAGGATGGCCGCATGCAGAATCATATAGGTGCAGCATGAGACATGATAAAAGAATAGATGTATTCAAACGATAACATGGGAAGGAGAGTGCCGAGCATCATGTCATTTGTCCCAAAAATACTAGTTGATAGAAAGTAGGAATTTTTTATGTACATATCCTTCTAAATATTAAAATTTATATGGATACTTTTTTAAAATTAATATATATATATATATATAATACTTGTTTTGTATGTATACCTTTTATTTTTTTCTTGCATATATATCCATCCCGTCTAACGCTGTTAAGAAATTAATGGTTTAAAATTCAAAATGAGTAAAATATCCTTAATAGGTAAATATGCAAAAAAAAAATCTGATAAGGGTATATATGTAAATAATACCTTGTAAGGGTATTCATGCAATTTCACATATTTATGAAAGTTTACATGCAAAAAAATCTAATTTTATTTTTTCCATTTCAATTCATTTTAGTTTCTAGTGAGACTTGTTAACCTGTTATCCACTTTAGAAATAAAAAGATACTTTAATAATTTTAATTAAAATTTAATTAAAACAAATATAATTTTGGCTAATTACATTAACTAAATTGTTATGTCAAAAGTATTCATACAAAAATAGTATTTTGTGAAGGCAGGTAAGTAAATATCAATTTGGAGGGCATTTGTGCAAATTTTAATATTTAGAAGGGTATTTATGTAAAAATCTAAGAATTTTTTTTTCCATCTATATCTTTCTAAATATATTAAATTGCACAGATACCCTCCAAAATTGCTATTTCATGCATACCTTTATAAAGGTTTTTTTTTGGCATGTTTATCCATTAATAATATTTTCGTCATTTTAATTTTAAACTGCTAACTTCTTAACGGCATTAGATGGCATGGGTATTCATACAAAATACTATTTAGGAGGGTATTCAAGCAAATTCTAATATTTAGGAGGATATGTACGTAAAAAAAAATTTTAGAAAATACTATGGTCCCCGCCACTTACCTTGGTATATTTCATGTTTAGATGAAATTTCGTAGTTTGGATTCCAAACACAGAGCCAAAATTTAAAAGCTCGGGTCAGTTCGGGACATTCACGTCCTTCGTCCTATCCATCAAATTCACCCACCAAGCGTCCTCTTTCACCCGGGATTCTCTCTTCCTCGCTGGTGAAAGCGGTGCCCCTCTGTCTTGACGTGCATCAGCACTGCGAGATGTTTTAGCCATGCTCTTTGTTGGGGGGGCAGGAGGTGGCTGGATTTTTGGAATAGACCTACTAGACTTGCCCCCACAAACCCTTCGACATTGACCTATCTCCCTGAAGAACAGTTTTACTACTGTTAAACGACTCTGTCTCAATCAAAGGCATGCATGTTTAAAAAGGCTCAGCCAGTGGATTACCTTGATCTAAATTCTTGAGATTCGAAGGAGGCTGGAAACAATATTAATATTCGAAGCTTAAAACAATGAAGAAGGGCTGGGGTCATGGAAACTAGTGCAAGTCTCTACAATATAACATTGGCAACTCCATCCTAACCAGTAGTGCAAAAAGAGGATAAATGAACACATCATCACACTCACGCAATGCATCATCCCTTAACTTGTTGGAGAACCACAAATTTTCTGTTCACGGCATTCCCAGCAACCCACTTCACTCAGAATATTGTGTTCGTAAATGCAAGGTGTCTTTCGGGCTCCATTTACCATCATAATTGCCAAGCATGGTTAAGAAGAAGTATTGTCCAATGGAGAAGCTAGGAGGAGCCAGGTGAGGATGGGCCCCTCCCCGGCGGAGGTTGGATGGAGCAGAGCGGTTTGAAGACTGGTAGAAGAAAGTACCTTCCATGGAGATTTATTCTCCCCAAGTCCAAGGTAGAAGAAACACCTTAAGGTAGAAAGACCTGCCGTAAAAGAAAGATGAAAGCTTTCACGGTTTCGGTGCCTTTGGGTGTTTTGGAGGTGGCAGGAAAGAGTTCAGAGAGTTCAGAAAGTAGGCACCTGGATCATGCCACAAAAGCCTCTTAGCATGAACTCTAAGCCAAGTCCATAATCAACTAGTGAAGCAACTTCTGGAATGCTTGGACAAGGTGGTGAATACATTCACTCTCAGAATCAAATTCACAATTGGAAATAGCACAAGGGTTGAAGTAAAGGGTTGACTTCAGGAGCAATAGGCGGCTACTGTACTTTGAGAGCCTACTTAGATACTATTGATTTAGAAGAGAAATGTCTGAAGGCGAATGATTTGAAATATGCCAATATACCTTTCGAGGTCAAATTCTTCATACGGTTTCTTGTCAAAAACAGAGTTCTTACAACACCTATTGACAGAGTCACCAAGTGCATCATGTACCAGTGTCAGGCCATTCAAGCAAAGGCATTGCAATTAGAGCATCACAGTCACTAAACCAAGCCATTGCACAGTTAAATCTAATTAATCATGGCCAGCGGATCGCAATCATTCTATAGATCATTTTTAACAATTGCCAATAAGAAACAAGATATTGCAGCATGAGTTTTATTAGTATGGTGCAAACCAAAGTCAGCATAAACAACCCAAAACTCCCAATTTGATTGCTGCAGTATTCAGTTTGGGATTGCAAAATCCAAATTCACCTTGAAGTTACAAGAATAGATTGTCATAATTGCCATCACACTCGTGCTATACAAAATATATTTGCAAGAGTGGGTGCAAAGCATGGTCAGTATTTTAATATGTCTAAAATAATAAAGCTTTATATACATCAATCTTATAGTTCTGCATCTGCTGATTCTCTGTAAGAATAGCTTGATAAGCTGATTTGCATGCACACCAACCATAGAGAAAGGGGTGTTTAAAATATCAAATTGAATTTTGCTGTACTATAGCTGTCACGAGAAGATATTGATGGGTGATGAGTTTGTTTACATCCCCAGCATATATGTATTTTGACATGAATTGGACAAGACCTTGTGCGCTAAAAAGAGAGGGTCTAAAATGTGTTCTAGATGAATCTTCCAGCACCTAACACATGAGGAAGCTCATAATTCTAGATTTGAGGAATAAAACATTCTAGAATCATCAATCACATCATCCCTTCTCAATGTAACCACACAACCATTTAGTAGAGAAACCATTTATTACAACAAGATGGCTTGAATCGGTTTTCATGCTTCATGAAACCTGAGCAGACCAAGTTTAAAACTAGCAGAAGGCTATAAAGGTATAATCCAACTAGCCATAGTTGCTCATTTATTTACAGGTGGCAATAGGAAGTGATAGTTAAACCAGCAAAGGGGCAGTTCATGCAACGCCAAAAATAATAAGCCGACCTACTTTCAGATACCCATGAATGCTCGGCACTGGGATTGCCAGTGCTCTTTGGTCTGGCGAACACGCTCAACTCTTTCAGCCTGAAGTCGCTCCTCCCAGTAATCAGGGCAGCTGTTTGAGGGCATGCAGTGAGAAAATATTCTTTGGAATTAAAGCAAATCAGACTCAAAGAATTTTAATAAAAGTATACCTCCGGCTTAACAAGATGTTTAGCTCATCTAAGTGTACAGCACCTGCATATACTCCTGCCTGAAATTACGAATGAAGAAAATAGCAGCACATCATGTAGATATTTTTGTATATTTTCTAAATGATTTAAGAAAGATTCCACTCTAATACAACACCGTAGGCAGATATAACGAGACATTGCACATATTCAAACATAGAAGAAATTAAGCAAGAAATGTACCAGCCGACATAAAGGACATTTTGCTTTAGGATCCACTGACTTTAGCCCATCAACTATTGTTGCAGATCCAGCAGAACAACAACACATGTAGCAGAATATATGGCCACAGCTGAGAGAAACAGGATCAAATACAGTGTCCTGTAGAATGCCAATATAAACTTTAATAAGAGGAAATTGGACTGCAAACATGTAGGTGTCTTTTAATGATAAAGAAACCAACACAGAAACCAACTTGGGCAGCAAATAAATTTTCTAGTTATCCATGTCTCAAGAACATATACTAAGCAGAGTAACATTGCATCACTAAAGAAGGATACATACCAAATAGCAAGTTATAATTACTTTAGTACCATGAATAAGGACAAGATTGCAGCCTTAATCAAAAATACCGCACAGTTGATAAAAAATGCAGGCATAGTGTAACTATTGTTTCCTGCTGTTAGTCCTAAAATTGGTAAGGAGAGCCATGACTTAGACCGGGCTGCATAACTCTCAGAACTCAAAACAAGAGATTTCTGTCTCAAATATAGATTATCTAAATGTTTGAAAGTAGTAATGAGGCAACAAAATCCATGGAGCAGAATCACAGACTCACCAAACATATCGAACATGTCAAATCAATGTCAACCTTCATAGAATCAAACAGGCCACAAGAGAGCGTCGGCTTGTCATCATCGAATGTGAGCGAGCAGTCTTCAAATAGCCCCATGACAGCCCTATTGTTGGCCTTGCTTTCCCTCAAGTTGATGTAGAAGGCCATTAGCTCACAGAGCCATGGAGACTGCAGGATCTCAATATGCATTCTCTGGGCCTGCGATCTGAATGCCTGCCCTTGCTTTGAGTAATGAATCTGTATATGAATGGTCCGTATTAAGCAAATAGAGTAATGAATCTGTATATGAATGGTCCATATTAAGCAAATATTGGCGTTAAACTAGAAGTGATATCATATACTGATAACCTTTTCAAATTTGAGGTTGTGGAATGGAATCAATTTTCTATGAAAGGAAGAAAAAAAGAAATTGACCACCATGTATTTCCACTAAAACAAGTTACCTGAGATCAAGAGGCATACCTTGTCGTATTTCTTTAAAATCTTTCTCATTGCGATGGAGTTTATAATAGCATATGTGACCAGGTCTTTTCCTTCTTGTATCAGAGCTCCATGATTTCGGTGAGACTTGCTCCCAAACCACATAAAGTACTTTCGAAATCCTGAAGCTAAATGAAATTCAAGCAACTTCTGAGCTCGTTCATTGAAGCAGCCAACAACAGCTGACATCTCCTCGAGAAGGGAGGAGAAGAAAGTGCCATAACACACTACATGTGAATAGAAGAAACAAGTCAATTTAAACTAAATAAAGGCATTATTATCCCATGAGATTATATAGGGTGCTAAAATGAACCAAATAACTCCCTTTTCCTATAGATTGTGTACAAGAATTATAAGACTACAGGAGATGTAATTTCAGTTGGTAGAACACCCATACAGACTGACAAGAAGACTAGTTTATGGGCCAAAACATATTATTCCTAAAAATAAGAGAATCGTCTGCAAATAATTTGTTGGCCAAAAAAATATTAGTTGGGGAACTTACAAGCAGATAGAGGATAACAAATGGTAAATTCATCCAAATTATAAAGTTTAGGAATAGCATAAAGCTTAGAGATGTTAGAACTTGCCATCAAGCATGACAATTGTAGCAATCTCAAGGCCCCAGCAGTATCAAAAAAAGCATAAAACATCTGATTGTATATCACAATTGATGTGTAAGGAGAAACTATCAGCTTCTTCCAAGATATAACAAAAGATAAAGAATAAAAGAAAGATAATTGGGTGTTCTTCTATCTCGATGAAATAATAGACCTTACATAGTCAGTTCTACTATTCACTTGCATTTTCAGAACCATCAGAGTGACTCATTATTGAACAAGGGAAAGGGAAAACAAAAGAACAAACCCGATATGTTATAACAAGCAAAGAAAGGAAGACCAATCAGAAACAGCCATTAATTGGCAATTTTCTCTCCTTTGCTTCTCATAATCTCTTCAACATAAAAAAAATCAAAATCTACCAAACAAGATAATAAGAGAAACAGAAGCATAGTCAACAAAAACACCTTTGCTTTCCCAAGCACGAGTCATCAGATTTAAAAGCTTTTCTTATTACCATGCACTGAGAGGAGGGAAAAACAAGAAACATTATTTATAGTAGTTTAAGGTGCTTCCTATGACTTCAAGATTGCTAATAACCATGCCATGAAACTGATCTATGACTATGACCCAAAAGAAACAAAACTAAAATATTAGGACCAAAGTATTGCTGATAAAGAACAACATTCAAAGGGAATATTACTGAAATATATTGATTTCAATTTCGTGGAATATGTAAAAATCAAAATATCCATTTCCATGCATTCAAGCTTCTCTTCAAATTCCACCATCTCATCATAATAATCGATGAAACAGAATCATGGATATATCACTCAATATTAACAAAACCAACCAAAATAAATAAATAATCCGAAAACCAAATCCAATAAAAATTATATAAAAAATACAAAATCATCAACCAAAAAATTATACATAAAAATAGGTTTCGAAGAGATGGAAGGATATTTTCACCAAAAATAAAAAAAGAGAGATTGAAAATATGAATTCCCCACGGACACAGCTTCCCTCCTAATATTACCATCTTAAAACAATAACCACAAATTGTCTTGTAAATTAAAAAAAAAAACTTCTTTTCATTCAAGACAACCAAAGACCTGCATTACTGGCAAAACAAAAATCTAAAAACCCAAAATAGAACCCAACGTAGATCAGATAAAGAGAATCCACGAGGCAAAATTAAGAATTGCGCCTTTGTCTTTAACATTAAATTCCATTCGAACATCGATCGCACCCATTCCAGTATTCAAAACCAGAAACAAAAAAACCTTTTTTTTTAATTCATCCAAAGGAAACCGAACAAAACTAAACCAAAATCAAAGCAAGCATCACGCCTTTTTCATTCGAAAGGTGATCAAATACCTGGGCAATGATCAGGGCATCTGTTGCCCCCGTGCAGGCCTTCTCCTTCCTCCTCTCCGTTCTGGTTCTGGAATTGCAAATCCCTCGGGCACCGCTTCAAGATCTTCTTGAGCTTCTTCAATCCGACCCCGGGGAGCTCCTTCTCCCTCCTCCCCTGCATGTACTCCTCATACCTCTTGCAGAACTTCATCTCCTCCCCCCACCATCCAACCCACCTTAAGCAATTAGATCACAAAATACGATCCCAAGATCAATAATACAAGGCGAGAATTGGAGAAAATTTCGAAGCGAAACACAGAGAAATTGTTACCTTGGAATCAATATAAAGAGAGAAAGAGAGATTTCTTGTCGTCGTCTCCTTCTTCTAAATTCGCCGTGTTTGGAAGCTATTTCGTTTTTGTTTTGGCTTCGAGCTGTTTGTTCGTTATCCGACGAAATCGACACGAAAGCTCCCGGTGGATGCAAGCGGAAACAATAAGGGGAGGCGAGGGATGAGATGATATAATAATTAATAGCCGATATCTTGGGAGGATTCGGCGATTCGGTCCTGCCAAAACGGGAAACTATTGATTTAATAAATCATTAAATCCAGACTTGGGTTAAGAGCCAATGGTCCGTGGAATCACTTCATGCCTCATGATTCGTGCCTGCACACGATTTGGGATACCCAAATATTTATGAGGGATGTTGGATCACCATAATGAAAAATTGTGCATTTGCAAGCTAAACTACATTCTGAAGCGTTACTCACGTAAAAGGCATCATGATACTTGTAAAAATAGGGATCGATGATTGTGAGATGCATGTATTTCTTCTTTAAAAAAAAAATTATTTACATAAACCATCCTTTGCATGCACAATTTTACAGTACGTGGTCGCATATGATTAGCCACTCGTAGGAAAATATCTTGTTTAATTAGTTGATTATAAGTGCATCAGAAGCTTGATTAGTTATATTTGAGAATACGTGGATCAATGATATATGACATGCATGACATGTGTCTCTTCTATAATAAATTTGCTATTTCTGTGGGCAACCTTGTACGTGCATAGTTTTGTGTACTGAATGATCATGGAGAATTCACCACAAGTTGGAAAATATTCACTAAATTTAAAGATTGATAAAATGCATGGATCAATTACATGTTATGTATAACCATCTTAGCCTTGCATATAAGTCTCATTTATTGGCGACTCAAACCTTTTATAAAAGAAAGAATTATTACTTGTGAGCTTCTATAAGGATAGCATGGTTGTTATCGATCGTTGATATTTTAGTTATGAATGAACCTTTGTTCTATATAGAACAAGAGATTATATATTTTGAAATTAAGTTTTTTTTATAATTGATGAATCACATCTTTTAAAAAAGGGAAACATAACCATGACATAACAATGGTGTAAGATAAGATTATCCTTGTAGCCTCAAGATCTTATTAAAAATTTACAATAGAAACAGCACTGCTCGAGTGAGCCTTCCTGCTATTAAATTAGGGTTTTTAAGTTTAAGGTAGGACGTAGCCTATACAAGATATCTTTAAATTTCATAATCAATCTCTTCTTGGAATTTAAGCTTAGGATAGAAAAGCTTAAAGTAGTTCTGTTGCACCAGAACAATACATTTTTTTGGCTTTCAGTCTACTATTAATGGGTTTCCATGCATGCTTTAGTTCAAAGAAGGTTTTGCTCACAAGTACTGATTTTAGTGTTATCCTAGAATTTGATGATCAACTCAAAAATTTTAACTAAATTAATTTGTTCACTTACGAAAGCACATAATTCTATTGAATTGTGATGTTGCCCTCAATTGTCCGACAACTGATGACAGATGAATGGCAAAACTTTTGCATACTTATGGTTATATTTTTTACTGATTTACCATCCAGTAAGCATGCATCAAAGAAGCAAGTTAAATTTTCTTAGTTAAGGCATGAGCCAAGGTAGTAGGATTTTTTTTTTTATTTCCTAACTTAAACTGAATTTAGAATTTAGAACATGAAGAATTATGGCTACCTTCTTACAAATTTTCTTCTTCATATGCACAGTTTGGAACTAAATGCTAAAAGAATGGTTGATAAAATCACTATATGTTGGGTACTAGCGGCTTAGGTTCGTACACATCCTCGACAAAAGATTTCCTCTCATCCAAGCTCTCAAGAAGGCAAGGAATCAAATGTTAAATAGCAACAAGCTATTACATCCTTGCTCACAACGCTGCATATCTTATCAATTCATGCTTCTATTTATTGATTTCATGGCAATATATGACACATAGGCGTAACATCGAACAGTGTTGCTATTAATTTTGTTTAGTAAATTGTCCAATGAGTGCCAAATGAGCAACTCAGGCCTCAAGGCCCTCAACCATCACAAGCTTATCTTCCATACGATAGATATATGAGATAAAACTGAGGACAGTTTCAGATGGAATGCCACACCTTACGTCTATCGTGCTTTATCTCCGTGACGCACCGTCGTGCACGTAACCACAAAAAAGAAGAAAAAACGACGAAAAGTGTAACAAATCGCGTGCGAAAGCTACGGCTATAGTTTTCGGAGACGCGTCACGGAGTGTGCGGAGGCCAACGTCTCCGGACATGACGTATCATGGAACGCGTTTCAAATCAATCATCCAACTGGGTGGGTTTTTTTTTTTCTTAAAAAAAAAAGAAAAGGGAGGAAAATACAAGCCCACCCCGCGTAGCAGCTCTCACTGGACCTCCACCCCATCAGGAGAATATTCGATGCGGGCAGAAATGACCGTGTGTTGGGCACCCCGGCCGATTTTACTCATACCCTCCCCATCCGTGGATCCGGCTCGGTTACCCCTCTGGGCTCCGGCACGAATACCACGTGTGAGTACGTCACACCTAGCACTACCCAGGCCACCAGCAGAGCGATATGCCCTTCCAGACCCCGTGTCCGAGCAGGAAGCATCCGATCTCCACAATTTAATCGACGCCCGTACGTTTCGAACTCGGAACCACTTGGTTGGAAGTAAGGCCACGCTTCCACTAGGCTACCATCTCAGTGGCAACTATGTGAGTTTCTGCCGCCGGAGCTCCTACCTAAAATGGGCCAATGCAAACTACAACAAATTTTATTTTTTAAAAAATATATTTTATTGTGAGTATAGTGCAAGGTATGTTTTTTTTTTAAAAAAGCAGGTGCATCATACTACACGAGTACGGATATATCTAATAAAATTTGAAAACAAAAAATTACGGAGTGCCCTAGGCAGCTCTCCCTCTTGGTTCCATAGAGTACCGTCCGAATGGCTAGCCACATAAGTTGCCACCCAATCTGCAGCCCTGCGATGGCCCGAGGTCCAAGATGAATTCACTAAAAAAAATTTAAAAAATAAAAAATAAAAATTTTAATAAGTGTAAAATGCTTTAAAAATTTATTTAAAAATAATTTATCTAGTTTTTTGAGATATAAAATTATCAATGAAATTTTTGTACTCAAAATTCAATGAAATACATTTTTTATTAAAATACTATTTTCAATACTATGTGACAAAAAAAAATTAAATAACCTACAATAATCCAAATTGATGACAAGAATGGTAGGCGGAATTTAAATTCTGATGAGTAAAATATGTTTAACGAAAAATTATATTGGAAGAAGCTTGGAGTAAAAAGTAATTGCAAACCCCAAGCAAAAAAAGAAAAGGTTCGATAAATTTCTAATGGATGAGAACAACATAATCAATTTCTCTGTCAGTAAAATATTAGATTTATATCATAAAGCAACATGACAGCCAATAGACACAAATACTAACCATAGCCTCTCCGATTTTCACTCCTTAAGTTGCAAAAAGCTAATTTCGTGCTACTAGTTATCATCACCACAGCAAGGAAATGCGCTCACATAATTTGTAAAGAGGAAGCATTAATTGCAATAGAGAGAACAAAAGGAAGCAAACTTAGATGAATCAAATGCTAGTATTGGTGAGTTCTATCCAAATTTAGTGTCCAGCTTAAGGAAATTCCAATAAATTTAAACCAAACACCAAAAAGTATTAAATTAACAGTTACAAAGGTTTCTGGAAAAAGTTTAAGGAAACGATATATTTACGGGAATATTGTTCCTGGATCCTTGAAAATGGCTTGAGGACTACACATCCAAATCAAAACATGAAGGGCTCGTTTGGTTCGTAGGAAAAGAATGAAAAAAGTGTGGTCAATGGAAAAGTAAAGAGATATCTCTTGTTTGATGAGCTGAGGTCGTCTCGTAACAGGAACTGGAAGAATAGCAAGCAAGCACAATTCAAAAGAGAGAGACAAAAAAGTCGTATTATTGTAGGAATATGACTCCCACGTTTAATGGAAAAGTCTTTTCCATAAAAAATATAAGAAAGTTACTTTTTCATAATCTAAAAATCAAAACATTTTTTATTTTTCCCCAAAAAAGTCCTTCAGCTATCCTTATTTGTTTCAAAGCATTAAAAATCTAATTTTTATTAAGATTATAATAGAAATTACACATAACTTTTCCAAAAAAGTGGATGGTCAATCAAATATAAACGTTTTGAAAATCTACTACTTTTTCATTGTCAACCAAACATGCCAAAAACACTTTTTCATGTATCTTCTTTTCGGGAATCTGCTATACAGGAATCATATTCCTATAAAGAAAAAATGCTTTCCGTGAACCAAATGAGCCCTAAGTGAAGATATGCACAAAGTTACTGTGGCCAGAAGAATTAAAGATATTAACTTTGAAAACATTATCAAATGATAAAAGTATAGAAGGGGAAGTGCAAAACTTACTATAGTATGACTTCACTATCCTCACCAGGAGGTTGACTTGTACTTGAACCATCATTGTTTGACTTTGGGAGCTTGCTGGCATCGGTGACGGGCCCCGGCAGAGTCTGTTCAATAAGAAAGGTGAGTATTCCACCAAAAAGAATTTGATTTGGCCCAACTTAACTGCATAAATTAAAGTCTCATGAAAAGGACACAAGAAATTTTAGTTTAGAAATTTTAGAGTGTGATGCCATTGTCTTACCCTCGCTTTGTTTCAGATATCCATTCCGGATCCTCCAATCGTGTTGTACATGGAAAATAGATTATTAAAATGAAATTGTAAGAAATCAATGCATAATTATTTTGAAGAACTGGAACAAATAATAGAGGGGGAATAAATGTATAGTTTTTCACACAATACCAGAAAGAAACACAAGTAGAAACCAATTGACAATAAAAAGAAACAATCAAACAACTAAAATTAAGAGGGGGAAAACACTCGAAATGGAAAAGATTAGGAAAAAAAAAAAGAAGATACAAATTGTAAAAATAGAAATAGAAAAAAATGGGATGCCAAAAGGAGGATCTGAAGTATCACAGCATTCAACAAGTACTAGAAATAGAACAGAGTCTATCATCAACGGGGGGGAAAAAAGAAAAACTTAAGATGAGGAAAGAAATAAAGGATCCAACCATATGGTAAACTACTGCTACTACAAGAAAAGAGTAAAGATTTGCAAAAGAAAGTCCAACCAAACTCTAGCACAGAGAAAATATCAAAAAACCATTTGGAGAGGAAACAAAGAAAAGAAACGGAGCAGGCTAAGTGGCTAACGAAAGAAAGCGTCTAACGCTCACGGCTCACCTGGTCAGTGGGTGATCGGATCCGACGACATCCGGGGAAACGGAGTCAGCGGCCCTCTTAGTCCCGGCAACGTCGCCACCACCGCTCAGTCCACCACCCAAAGCAACAGAGGAGGAGGAAACAGAGGACTAGGAGAGGCTGCAGCATGGATCTATTTGCATTGATCGTGAGCTGATCGTTTTAAATAGAGAAGTATGTGATAATCCATGCAGATGTATATTTAGTTCAACATCGATTATTCGTCCGAAAGATTTTTGAATACTTATGTAGGACTAAAGAATTCAAATAATACCTTTCGACTAGCTTTTTTAGATGAGATTCTGGGTCATCGTTACATTTATACATCATTAGTTACAAAATAATAGTGATTCAAACCCTCAACCACCATATTGCGACATGCATTTCTATCATATATAAAAAAATTGCGTTACTTATTTGGATACATTTAGATCATCAAATAATTATTTAATACATATTTTGATATTTTATATTTTAATCATTGTTTTTATATAAAAATTTCAATTTAATAAAAATAAAAATAAGCATACTTTATTTTATTATTTTATTATATTTTCAAAGATTTATTGTTAACATATTTAAAATGAACTGTGTATTTCTATGTTCATGTAAATTTTACTTACAAGCTCTGCAAGAATAGATAAATCATGATTAGTTTTATTTATTCTAATAATAAAAATAATAATGATATTTGATTAAAAATATTAATATTTTTATATTATATTATATATAAATATTTTTTATTATTAATATTTTAATATATGTCTAGTCGAACCAGTGATCTATATATATTAATACTAAGAAGATATGTTATTTATCATAAATAACTTTATTGTAAAGATTCCAATCATGAGATGATTTGATGACCACCTTAATATGTACGACTATATTTGATGGCTCTCGAGTGACCACATCCAAGCTCTTAAAAAATTGTAATTTTAGGTTTAACAATAATCTCCCAAAATTCTGTAAATTATAAGATTATTTACTAGCATATTAGTTAAATATCATAATAATAGTTATAGTCCCCATCACTTCAAATTATATACCATAGAATAAAATTTTATAGAGACATGTATAATAAAGTACTGTTAATAAAAAAATACTTATGAGATGGTAGTCGCACTTATACTATAATGCTACAAAAAAAAAATAACTGCATAAAATAAGAAATGCTATATGTAAATTATTATCAAAAATTATTTTTGTTGCAATGGCAAGGTGCAGGATTAGGCATGCTGAATTATTGGTGCAAGAATGTTTTGCCCATCAATATTCAAATTGGGCGACCAACCCTAAACGAGCGATATGCAAGCAAGCATATGACCTTCCGACATTGATGTTCGACGAGCGCTTGGACATGCATGTATGAAATTTGTGATAGTGCATGAGATTGGAGTAATGAGGATTTGTTGAATGGTAATTTCATGAGATATTTTGTGAAAAAACATGACAAAGGATTAATAAGTGGAGCTTCAATTTGGATATAAATGGAAAAGTAGAGCTTCAGCTGTTTATAGTTGTTCTCGCTGCTAGTCCTGATTCAACATTGTTTGTAGTTCTCGTTACTTGTTTCTATGGCCCCATTCATCAACTGTTCATCTTGGTGCACCACTGCGAGAACAAGTAGGATATAATTTGTTTAGCATTAGACACATGCCAAAGCATAGACAACTGGATTAACATAACAAGCCAGATTTGTGGATGACGAACTATATATCAGGCAAACACTTGGTACCTGAAGGTGGCATGCATCATTTTTATTTTCTGTGCACAAGTAATGATATAAATGCAAAGGCAATTCCATAAGATTTAGGTGCCAACATGTCATGCATATTATTTGATATGCCGATGGGGGAGAAGACTGGATCAAGATAAAAATTGTGTTTGGCCCCTCAAAAGAAAGGGATACTTGAAACTGTTTTCAAGTAGCAGGCCAATTCCTACATCCATTTGATGGCAGCATGATCAAAGTATGCTAGGTATCAATATTTTTTTTTAAAAAAAACACAGTTTTGCATGAACAAATTGCACCATTATCTTCCTGCTCATCGATCAGCTTTGGTAAAATGTCGACTCTTGTTTTGGTCCACATTAGCCAAGCTAGACTTGTTTTGGTTTGCCTTGGTTGACATGAAATGGTAAGCGAAAGGATGTGATTAGTTATTTGTCACTGGTCTCCTTTTCCTTTCTTTGAACTTACCTTAAGACGTGTTCTAGTGGGGCCAAAGAAGGATTCACCTTTGTATCTACTGTTGGATTGCATAGTAACCGCTTCAAGATCCATGCAGATAAAAAAAGGATAAAGTCGTTCTGAGTGCTTTAAGATCTATGCTGAATGCCATCTAATGATCGACAATTTGAAAAAGGATTAATTATTTTTCTGCATGATAGATACAACCCAAACACTGTCGGCTGTGTATACATTGGCTTAACATCTATAGTCTCAAATAACCTCCATAGGAACAATTATTGACTCTTACAATGATTATTATAGTCATTATTTATCTCAAACAATATTTTTTAATATTAAATAATTATTGAAATATTACCGTTATAACAGTATAATTGTCACGCCCCCGCTTGCGTGGAGCACGTGAGGCACCCAGTGCCCACGTGAGGGCCACATGAGGGGGGGAACACGGGGCTCCCCTGCCAGATATTATCCGATTCCGGGGCTTCACGCAAGTGTCCTTTATCCCTCTCCAATTTTGTTTTTCTCCCAAAACGCGTCTGCAGGATTAGGAGACACCCGCCTCATATGCCCAGGGCTCTAGAACGAATCTTTCCGATGTGGGACTATTGAGCCTCACATCCTTCCCACCATCGGACAAGAGCCGTCCTCGGCTCTAATACCAAATGTCACGCCCCCGCTTGCGCGGGACACGTGAGGCACCCAGTGCCCACGTGGGGGCCATATGAGGGAGGAACACGGGGCTCCCCTGACAGATATTGTCCGGTTCCGGGACTTCACCCAATCGTCCTTCACCCCTCTCCGGTTTTGTTTTCCTCTCAAAATGCGTTTGCAGGATTAGGAGACACCCGCCTCATATGTCCTGGCTCTATAACGAATCTTTCCGATGTGGGACTATTGGGCCTCACAATTATAATGCAAAAAATATAATGAGCAATAATTGAAAAATAATGGTGTTATATTTTTGTCATTATAAAATAATATATTTGTTTGATTGTACAATCAACTATGCAGAAAAATTTGAGGAAAAATTTAAAAATTAATTAAATTTATTTTATTTAAAAGAAAGTAAAAGAAAAAACAATTGTAGTTATTTAGGAAAAAATTGGATGATAACAATCTCTATATTACGTTGGTCGAAATTTATGATGGTTATTTAGTGTTGTTAGTTAAAACTATGCTGATGCCACATTGTTAACCTTAGGGCCATTTTAATGTTTGTTTTTCGGGGGAAAAAAAGTTATGGAGGCGGTACATGTCAAGAATTTATATCTTCTTGTTGGATAGAGTATTGCTGCGGCCAAAATTAGATCCAAAGAACAGAATAGTGTAGAGATACCAACAGTATCATGGATTGGGCGGCATCCTATGCAGCTCATCATTTTAGAAATTTTATTTTGGAGAATCACACATTTGTTTGTTTCTCTTATATTTTTTTTACTATCTGACTTTTTTAGTTATACTTGCACTCTTTGTGTGTGACCTGCCAATGTATATATAAGAAAAAATAAAATAGTGTAATAGGATAGTATGCATAAAATAAAAAACTTTCGATTTTTCTAGAGAAGAAGTTATAAACCCGCTTGGATCGGACTCTTAGAAGTCGTTTTCTTATCCGAATCCATCCAAAAATCAGAGCTCGGTTGAAATAGATCTTCCTGTGTGCCACACGTCAAACTGTAATTGGACTCCAAATTTAGCCTCGACAAGGATAGGCCTAGTCAGTGCCGTCCGGTCGAGGTTTGGAATCGGTGCGACAAAGTAAAAGGGTTAAAACTTAACGTTCTATTGATGGGACTTCGATTAGAAAAATAATGACCTGGGGTTCCAGTTCCATCGAATAAGGTGGTGGCTCTCGGAGAAATCCAACGAAGAGGAATGGATGATGAGAATCCCACCAACTTTTGCCGGCCACTAGCTCTTTCAGGTGCCACCAACCACCTTCGCATATTCTTTGAGGGAGATTAATGGGGTTGCAACTGATCACTCAAAATTTTATAGATTGAAAAAAAAAAAATAAATAATCAGCACATTTTAAAATTTACTTTTTTTTATTTTTTAAATACATTCATATTAAAAATGTATGAATCAATTAAAGATGATATTTTATTGGTGGAATGCATTGTTTGCATAAAATGGATAAGATAAAAAGTTTTGTCCAAATTGAGTTGGCAGTGGTACAACTTGGAGCTAAGGCCATCTAGTGGACAATGGAATACTTTGCTTTGAGGGTTTATGCCCATGTCACGTCCCATGAATAATCCATGAATAGCCTGGGCAAATTGTGATTTAGTGGCCTGAGAATCCATCATCCCTCATGGTTTATGGGTTTCAGAAGAACAATACGCTGTATTAGAATAATAGTAAATTCGGTCAATTTTTACTTAGTACATTTTAAGATCCACCCCTTGGCTCTCCATTTGAAGTTAAAATGCCATAGAAAATTTCCCATGTGCCTTTTTTAAAAAAAAATAAAAGATAAAAGTATGTAGGCAATTTATTGCTGAAAATTGGTATAACAAAATCATAGTAATAAAAGAATTCAGAAAAGTAATTCTATGATAAAATAAATTTAGCTAGCGAGCGTGCAGTGAAATTATGTTTTGTGTCAATGATAAGCTGAACATGGATTTAAGAGAGCCTTGGACCCTAGCTAATCGCATGAATCATCTTGTGCTGAGTGGTAGAAGAAACTTTTTGTGTGACCGAATTGATGCCTCTTAAGTATTATATATATATCTTCATAATTCGAATTAAAATACATTAGGTTTTTTTCTTGGATTATCATATTTGGTTGTTCTAACTTAAATTTTTAATTTTTGTTTTCATTTAAAGTTCTAGCAAGTTTTCTTCCTAGAACTCAACAATGATCGGATCCCATCTACTCACAACATTTCATAATGCTAGGTATATAATATCTGTCAAGCCTGCAAGTTTGGATATATCGCCATTGGAGTAGTTATGCATTAATTATTTTTTAAACTTACAAATATTTCTTTATGATTTATTTGCTGTCCATCATCTATTATTTTATCTTGTAGCCATAATATGCTCATAATAATTTTACCATAGTGATTATAATAATAAGAATAATTTCTTTATCAAATTTTATTTTTAATGTTTCATATAGTGACCATAAAATGATTGTATGATATGACATTTAAGTCACTTTATAATTGTTGAAAGAGAGAGGAACTTGCTATTGAATTCCATTTTCAGTTTTCATATAATTACCATAGAATTGTTCTGTGGTCATTATATAAAAATAAGAAATTTGAATTTTATTATTACAAATGAACTACAATAGATTATGTCATCAATTTCTTCTATTATTTTTTTATACAGTGGTAACAAGACATTTTTGTAGTCGTTAGCAGAAAATACAAAATTTTCTACCATCATTGTATGGAAATGCAAAATTTGGGTTTTAATATAATGAACAAACGAAAGAGGGGCCTTCCCAAAAATCCCAAATTTCATTTTCATTTAGTCACTTAAAATAGCTTTCTTGGAGACATGAAAATTTAGCATTATTATAATTAATAAGTTATAGGTTGACTTCTAATCGAATTTCATTTCTCATTTTTATATAATCAACAAACTAAAGAGTGACTTATCATCAAATTTATTTCTTGTGTTATATAATAACCATAGAATAATTTTATGGCCACTATTATGTAACTCAAAATTTTAGCTTTAAAATTGTCATCAAAATTTATTCCAAATGCTTCATACAGCGCCAATGGTATAGTTTTATCTTTAATGCAAGGAAATATAGAACTTGGGCCTTAGTATAATTACAAAAATTACAAACAAAATTGTCACTAAATTTTTATCTTCACTGTTTTATATAGTGGCCACAGAATGATTTTTGGTCACTATATGAAAATAATAAATTTAGAGCTTAATATAATAAACGAACTATAGAGAAACCTTCAATTAAATTTCAAGTCCCGTGTTTTATATATTTAATAATAATATAAAACACAAAATTTGAACCTTATGACAATCAATGAACTATAAAGAACATGTTAAATTTCACTTTCCATTTTTCATATAGTGATCACAAAATGGTTTTGTAGTCAAAACATAGAAATTGAACTTTAATACAGTTAGTAAACTATAGATGGGTATGTCATTAAATTTAAAGTTTCTCATTTTCATATAATGACCATAGAATAGTTATATAATTGGTATATGGAAGCATAAACTTTGTGCCTTATTATAAATAATAAACCACAAACGGAATTGTAATCATCCATGTCTATAGAAACATGAAAGTTGTACCCTAAAATAATTAATCAACTATAAAAGGGCCTACTATTAAATTTCATTTTCCACGTTTCACTAATATGCAGTATATCGAAACATAAAGTCTATATTTAATGTAATTAATGAACAAGACTTATGATGAAATTTTATTTTCCATCATATACTGTAATTATTGAATAGTTCTATGGTCACTATATAGAAACATTGAAATAGAATCTATATATGATCTATAAATAATTTTTATTTTCCTTGTAATTAATGAAAACTCTTTCAGTAATATATTATTAAAATTTCATATCTTGTATCATTAAATTATAATTAATTATAATTTTTGATTGGGTATTACTTTCATTGCTCATGAGAGGAGCAATATGAATGCAAGGGCCACTCCACCCATAGTTTCATATACTGACATAGCTGTGAACGTATGGTATAGCTTGCCATTGTGGTATCTAATTACAATGTCTCGTCCTCACTATATCCTATGTGACAACTCTTTAAATAATATATTAATGCAATTTTAATTTTTTAAAATTAAACTCTATATAATTTATTATAATTTTTGATCAATTTATTAATTTATTATTAACAGTGAAATTATTGATTGGATCAAATCATCAGCTCAGCACCAGTCCAACCACAATCATACACACAATACGGGGTGTATTATTTTTTTTCACTTCCATATGTGTTTATTTATGACGTTTTTTTTTCTTTTTAAAGATAAGGGAGGCGGGAAGGCCGGCCAAGGATCCGAGTCCAGCCCGTAAAATCTGTTGTTTTCCATGCATCTTATGTGGGCCCGTAGCTTCCGCAGGTGTTGAGTTTCTGTTTGCAGGAACGCTGTTTGGTGTGGACTCCTCCCAGATGATGAGCCGATAATAATGACAGACTCCGAACCTATCCGCTTCTTAACAATGTCGTAGTCATCAAGTGACAAGCATCATCCAAATATCCTCATAAATATCTCTAAGCGAGTACTCAATCTACCGTCGGATATGCAAATAACGGGATTGCCTCATACAATACCCTATGCGGACTTTTTTTTGTTGAGCGGCGCCGTTAGTTTTAAGCGAGCGGGCTGTCCGACCGATTGTTCTCGGGCTTTCTTCCCTTCTTTGGTCGGAGAGATGGCGGACGCGACGGCTGCGCCGGCTGCGCCGGCGAAGGAGGAGGCGGCGGAGGAGAAGACGGTGATGGTGGTGGGGATCGACGACAGTGAGCACAGCTACTACGCCCTGGAGTGGACCCTCGAGCACTTCTTCTCCCCCAAAGTTCGCGGCCCGAACCCGGCCTTTAGGCTCGTCATCGTCCACGCCAAGCCCTCCCCCTCCTCCGTCGTTTCCCTCGCCGGCCCTGGTACTCTTCATCGATCCTTAGTTTTTTCTAGGGGTTTGATGCTCGGGAGGTGGGGATTGTTCTTAATTTTTGGTAAAAATCGGTTCTTTTGGGTGCAGGTGCGGCGGACGTGCTGCCGTTTGTGGATGCGGATCTCCGGAAGAGCGCGGCGAGGATCGTGGAGAAGGCTAGGGAGGACTGCGTGGCCAAATCGGTATTTTTTTTTCTGGCCTATTTCTGGTTCTTTGATTTATCTTAGAATTTCGAGGCTTGAAGACAAATTAGACTGAATTAGGAACAGGGGAAGGGAATTTTTGTTTTATTTTTTGATGGTCATGTGCTCCTTTGATCAAGAATTGATTGTAGTTCTCGTGTAAAAAAGAGCAAGTTCTACGTATGGATGATTTTATTTCCCTGTGGAATTATGTGGATCGCCGACGAATAAAATTTATTCTTGAAATGTAACATCTCTCAACATGATTAAAATATTAACAAATTGACAACTTGATGTTGTATGTTTGCGGTAACATATCTTTCAGACTTGAAGTTTTTGTTCATATGCCTGCATCAATGAATGATGTGTTGACAATTTGCTTTCATGCATCTATTATAAACTTCTCAGTTATCACACTATATCAGTAATTTTTCTGATTTGTCCAAGCCATTTGCTAATTTTTTTTTTAGTTTTATTGACTAATGAATAAATAATACACACACTTCATGTTCTTGTCCTGGAATAATATATTTTCCTGGAATATTTAGTTTCCTGTTTAGAAAGAATGCTCTAACATCTATTTGTCACATGTTCAGATTATAGTCTTGAGTATTTAGCTACTGGCACCCAAATTGTGGTGATTTTGATCAAGATTTTGCCTGAACTTCCTGAGCTAAAATCCAGTATGCAAGAGTTCGAAGCAGGGAGTATGACAAAATCAGTCCCTCCAGATGCATGTATAATACCACACATTGTGATCTCCACTTCTTGCCTTGTGAAATAAGATGGAGAAGTTGGAGAAAGTTTGCTATGGAAAGAGGCTCTTAAATTCTATACACTTGTTATTTCCTATATAAGGAAGCTCTTTGATTCTCCTAAGACATTGGTTAACAGCCTTGCTCCCTTTTTCTCTGAGTCCTTTCACCTTCCCTTCTTAATCATTTCACTTTCTTGCATTCTTCGCTCTTTCTCGCTCTTTTTCGTATTTTGTACATTTCATTCTCTTTACCAAGTGTTTAGGACCTAATCGTTTCTAAAAACAAAAGCAAAATGGAAGTAGAAAACCTTATTCATTGTCCATGAACTAGAGGTTGGTAGTGTTATCTACTGAAGCATCACGGGTTCTTCATCGTCTTTGTCTTTGTAACATACTTTCTTTTTCTAAAGTGAAATACCATTCATCTTAGTCTTGGTGGGCATGACACTGATGTATAAGTTGGCTTTGGATTATTGTCGCCACATGAAGCCCAAGCTAATCCACAAGGATCCAATTCAACCCAAACTTAGCGCGGCTTTAATTGGCTTTGGTACAAAACAGCACATGTACATGCATTTTATTACTATTTCTACATTGACTTATGTATGAAAGTTAGTAAGTGCTAGTTCATGTTCATCATGGGCTATCGTGGTGTATGCTTGTTCACTTCCATAAAGAACGCCCGAGAAAAAAAGGTTAAACAGGCCACCAAAGTTAGAGATAAAACATAATGGTTGTCAACTGCATGTGACACTGGATAGCAATAAAATATACGAAGTATTCAGAGAATAAAGTCCAATATTTGCTTTCTTGTGTCTGCAGCTAAAATGTGAAGGTCCAAATAATACAACTAAGGTGGTTGTAGACCTTTGTCTTCAAGAACATAAAATCATTTCTTGGGAAATCTAGGAGTTTATGTTAACTTTCTTGAATTGAAATGAAATGAGCCGATGTCTATTTTTCTAGCTTTAATTTCTTCCTTTTTATATGTCCTGACTGCAGGTGAGCGCACTGTTTGAAGTGGTGGAAGGAGATGCAAGGAATGTTCTCTGTGAGGCAGTAGAAAAGCATCATGCTGATATGTTGGTTGTGGGCAACCATGGGTATGGAGCAATAAAAAGGTAGGATTTTCTCACTTAATACTGGTTTATAGATTTTGTGGGAAGTTCAAGAAATGTCACATATATGGAGCACTTGTCACTGTCAATTAGATGTTCATGATGGATCCTGGCAGTATCATGAAATCTTTCATGTGTCATATGACTATTATGATCGATAGCTGTTATGGAATTCTTGAGCTCTATATATATTATGACACTAATAGCTGCATTCTGTTATGGGATATATTCTAACATTAAAAATTTTTGATAACAGCATTTCTTTGAACTCTTCTCAAAGTGTTACACTGTGATTGGCTGATTAGAAAACTCAATAACAGAAATTCTAAGGTAGTTTTAACTTCTCAGTACTATAGTATTAGGACTAACTTGATTATCATGGATCTTCTAAACCTAAAAGTTCTTAAATCAATGTGGTAGTTTTGATCATTTCTACAAATGTTTGGCTGATGTCCAAGGGCATCAAGTCAGATGTTAAGGTAGTTAGGTTAAGAAGCAGACTGTTCATGATTTCTAGTTGCTGTGGTAGAGTTTCAAATAATGGTGGAGTTCATGGTCCTTAAAAGAAATATATGGGGAAAGCGTGGCAAGTGGAAAGGAGACTAGATATTGTTCAATTATTTCTCCAATTGATGGTCAAGATATCTGCTTTAAATTTTCTTTACAATTCCTTTCCTTTCATTATGATTATTATGAGATGGATGGATGTCAATCTTGCTTGGGCATCTTATCATTTAGTTGTCTTTGCACTAGTAGTTAATTACATCACCTAAGAAGCAAAGAGTTATTTTGACATTTCGAAAGGCGGCTTGGGGTGGTTAAAGATTCGCAGCTATCTGGCCATCCACGACAAATCATGGGGGAACTTGTTATTTGTAATCCCATGTTACTTGGCAGGAACAGTGAACAACTTTATGGCAATGCCAATGACATATCAACGTGGGCATAACTTGTGTAACGGGAAAATTTATGGTAAGTACTTATTTGAGACTACTGGGCAAATTCTCTATTACAGAACTCCAATATGAATTGCAAATTGACATTACAGAACTCCAATATGAATGTGAGCATTTTTTTGATTATTTAATGCAAGTGTGATGTCTAAGGACGCCCAAGTCAGCTTGCTTTCAGCAGTATATTGTGTCTCAAGTTTTCCATGTTTCCCATAGAAGTGGATGCATGTGTTGTAGAGGTTTCCAGTTTCTTGCCTCCTTTTGTCTGCAACCTTTGCTGCATTGTGTCGTCTGCTTGTGTCCTTGCCGTTGCCCCCACACTCTGAATATACAGCATTTCTGGTATTACTGCTGTTATTTTCCATAGAATTTTCTTGTCTCCAAGGCATGTGCTAGTCATCTAGAACACAAGGTACATTTCTATTCATACATCTACCTGAAGATCTTTAGCTATGGTTTTATCTATCTTTTTATTCTCTTGTATATCATATCGTGGTGTCTTTTGGCCAGCAATCTTTGTTGGTTCTCATTTTCATTTCCATGTACGTTAATGTGTTCTCGCTCTAGTGATTTTTAAACCTTTATCCTAAGACTTCTTGCAAATTTATTAATATATAACTATGACCTTTTCATCAACCAACACCTATGTCATTTACGACTCTGACATACTGTGGTACCTCTAGATGTTAGTAAGAAGTTACTGTCATAATCGTGTAAAGAGATACAAACGTAGAAATGGTAAAAACTCTACATAAGCCAGGGCAAGGAGGCTTTCAACTATTAGCATGGAACCCAAGGCCCTGGTATGGGAAATTTTTATCTTGCTGGTTAATTTTAGATCAGTCCTTGTATGTGACAACCTTCAAGAACTGAGGGTAGTGATACCTTAACATACTTCAATAAGTATAAAATTTGAAATTTTGATTTGAGAGTTAAAAAATAAATTGTTAGTTGCTTTAAACTGCTTTCAACTGCAAATGACAAAGCCGATCATGTTTGCCTGTTTTAAATATGTGATATCCAGTTATGGCTTCAGTATATAACTTGGTAGGGAAGTTGTAACTGTCGTTTTCTGATAGCAAAACATGAAAGAAATGAACTTATAAGCTTCTCACTTTTCTTTGATACAAGTAATCAATCATGGGCCTATCTCAACAAAATATAAGGATCTGCGGTAGATCAAGTAGTCATAATAGAAAATTATTCCTCGAATGGGGAAACCAAGAGGAAACATAGTAGAGAAAGTGCTACACCATTCTTTTTAATGTCTTGTGATGTGTCTAACATTGGATTCCCTCTGAACTTTGCAGGGCAGTTTTGGGTAGTGTGAGTGATTACTGTGCTCATCATGCTCACTGCACCGTGATGATAGTGAAGAAACCCAAGTCAAAGCAAAAGTGATTTAGCCGACAAGCTGGCGATGCAGTCTCCATCACCGTGTATCCAATAAAATTCCTACGTATTAGCAAGTTACACATGCGCGACCTATGCATTATATATCTGATGCTTCTGCGATGCTCTTTATATATGTAGCACTGTTTGTGAGTTGAATCAAGTTCATCATTTTATCCCTTCTTAAATTTTCTTTTCACTTGGACATTGTACTTGTTGTTAGTGAACTTTGGTGCTTGCTATGCGAGAAAACTGGGTGTTTGTTCCTCCCAATGTTTGGAAAAAGGTGACTAGGTGGGATGCATGAAAGAGGAGCTCCCCACCATTCTTGCGTGTTCATCATAGGTGACATGGTACAGCTTACGCTCAAATTTAGCCTTTTGTTAAGCCAAACAATAAGCAGAGCAATTTGTATGCCAAGAAAAAACAGCACAATCTGACCTGATAATCTTATGAAATCCACACATCGGATTTTGTTTGTTTAATGGAAGACTAGCCAATAACTGTGTTCCGTCCTTTCGTACTTCTGCGTGTGAATCACCATTCGCCTTGGTCTGATCTGTATCCATGTTTTCCTGTGCAAATAAAGAAACTGGTCTGGTACTGGGTGGAATGGAACACAATATTTGATATTAAAAAACTAATCAAATCCTTCTTTAACACGAGGTTTAACCAAGGATCCATTTGTTACTGGAACTGATTTCAGGGCATGTTGGTTGGAGAGAGACCGGCCTTAGAATTGAAATGGAATGAGTTGGTTGGAGAGAGACCGGCCTTAGAATTGAAATGGAATGAGTACGTAACTTTTATTCTAGCTATTTGGTTGGAAGAAATTTTTATTTTCATTCTAATTTTAGCATAAAAATATTCTAATTCTCCAAAATTCCATCCAAAATCCAACTCTCTTTTGAGATTCCAAACTAAACATGTTGAATATTTTAAGTAAAATATCTTGAACTCTTGACGGTGTAAAGATTGCACCAATGTAACAATGTGCTGGACTCAAAACTGGTCCGAGTTTAAGAAATATAACCCTACTTTGTTGTTGATAGATGATAAATCCAATTAGAATTGGGGGGTCCCTCTCATTAGGCCAGCAAGGAATACACTGGATTAATAGAAACAGTGACATAAAACACATCGGAGCATCAAAGATTTTGAGCGCCTGATTACTGAATTCATTTACAGCGAGTCCAGTAGACAACTAGACATTGATACATGATGCTTGTACATGATCATATACTTTCAACAAGCCAAACATTAACTGCAAATCTCCAATTAACGTCATGTTTCAGACATGAGACACAAGACCAGAGTCCACTTGTAATATGTTCAATCTATGCAATTGGGCAAAATAATTCAGAGATGAAGCATAAATATCACCAAAGATCAACTAAGTATTCCAAAGCAAAATCCAAATTCTCAAGCACATTAAAAGAAGAGGCATTGCTTCTTAAGTCCCCCAGGTACATGACAAATAAGCTGAAGTAGCAGCATATCCCCATCTGGAGAAGTGGTATATTTTAGCACTTGATCTCCTTCAACCCATAGGCAAAATATAAGAATGTTGGATCGGTTGCACCATCTTTGTAGTACGCAAAGACCAAGCTGCCATCATCATGCATGCTCTCACCTACGAAACTGCCAAAATAACGGTTCTTGTGAGTGGAAAGTGAAATGAACACAATATACTAAGCTAAGCTACATTCCACAATATAGAATATCAAGAAGGACCAACTATTCATTCACATATAGATATAGGTAGACAATTAATCAAAGTTTTGTAGCATTTGCAGATGAAGAAACCCAAGGGCGAGGGCATTAAACTTTTGCAAGTCGCCTATCAAGTGAGAAGTGATGATACCTAGAGGAGATGCATATAATAAATCTATATGAAAATTTGAGATTTCCAACCAAAATTTACCAGGGCCAATGCATACACCTTTCTGAGTCACCTATCTGGTTACAATACATTGGGTAATTTTATTTTTCACCATCATAAATACAAAGCAGTAACGAAACCTAGTTTCAGTTCACAACAAAAAAATAACATATGTTATCCATGCAGAATTAAACTAGATAACTAATTGAACCACCAAAAGAAGAAAAATTATGGCTTTGTAGTGTTCCAAGTTTAGTAGTAATAACATAGCTCATAACTACTAATAAAAATTATTAATAGATCTTCATATGTGATATATGAATAAATTCTTAAAAATTTCCCAACGCTTGTTCATTAAAACACTTACAATTGCAGGTCACTAAGCTTTGAAAGTACAAACTTGGTGGCTCCCTCAATGTGTTTCTTAAATAGCTCCTGTTTCTCGGCATCCAACTTAGGAGTCAAATTTTTGATATACCGCTTCATGAAGGTCACAAATTGTTTCTTATCAAATGCTGGTTGCTCCTACAAAATTGAAGAAACAACACAACAGCAAAGCAAACATTATATATCTGTTATACATATATCAAGACTTTAACTAAACAAATAATGTTAATCAAGAAGAGTACTGACCTGAAGACGAAAGGTATCCACAATATCAACCACCTTAACAGCCTGGTCATCAACTCCTTCATCGTCACCACCACCTTCGGCAGAAGGGTTTGCACCAATGTCCACATCAACTGCTCCTTGAACAACCCACTGCCAAACAATGCCAGATCAATTTTATTTCTAGGTTATAAGACAAGGACAGTTTTCAACTTTAGAATTTTCATATGTGATATTAAAATTCCTTCTTTCTCAAATATGATATTGGAACTTCTTCAACAGAATGGGAGGATCTGGAACAATTTAGATGCTGCCTTAACTATGCATACAGGAAAACTTTATCCTACAAATAGCACCCAGCCACATAGAGGCCATTACAATAAAAACCCATGAATCACATGCAAGCACAACATATAATGCAAAATCGCAGAGTATTCATGCACACGAATACCCACACAAGGAAAAAGAACATGGGACAAACAATTAAATTTCACAATATCGATAAATAGAAAACTTAAAAAGGTGAGTGGATAGCAAATATTACTGACCTTTCCTTCAACTTCCCACAGCATACCATTCTCTATTTCCTGGTATGGAAATGAGTCCGACAAAAGCTCATCTCCTGAATTGCATTAAACACAAAATTTTGTCCATTAACATGTGACATGGAGATCAAGACTGGGGAACATGATCTTCAAAGCACAAACATGGTAGCAAGAATCAATGAAACTAATATACTATAATTTAATGAACATATTAAAGTAATTTTACATAGGCTATGCCCCATAATATACCCGACCAGTATCCCTAGCACAGGCTTTAGACAGAAAACGCCAAGAACAAATCTTAAACTATTCATTTATCTATAGGGATTCTTCTATAAAAAAAATTGCAAAGTGTCTTGATGAACAACAATTAATGTGAATTACTGAGACATGACTATAACAGTTGGATGACAAAAAGAGAAACATTCTGCTGATACTAGAGCTAAGAAGTCAAAGTTTAAGAATCAATGGAGCCTTGAAGATCAAGGAAAAGCTCAAGGTCATATACATTACCCTTCCTAACCAGTAAATCAACATTGAGGTGCAGCAGTAACTGGAAAGTGCTGCTTTTTATCTTTTTTTGAAAGTTCATGAGCTATACAAGTCCGAGATCAGTAGGCATGTGAAACAGCAGCGGAAAAGGTGCAGGTGATTTAACTATGCAGTTGCCTTGAACACCAGACTACAAAAGAAGGGCTTCACAAATTAAAATGAAGTACAACCATAGGATTCTGACATCCTACTTCTACAATGTCCTGCCCGCTAATGCTGCCATATATGTTGAACCCATTTATTTGCCCTTCGTGTTACCAGATATGTTTGACGATATTTGCATTTGCATTTTATCTTAGCCTCTTTCCTTTGTACCAAAGGCATCCATATATGAACATTAAGCATGTTGATATTTCTTTGGCTCGACTCAAATAAGTGGCATGCTTAATTTACTTGCACACATAGATGGAAATCATTTGAGGGTCATGCTGAAACTCAGAAAGGATTAGACAAAGAAACCAGGAATATTGAGGAACACACAAGACAGAGATGAAGATTATTTGGATGCATCCACATTTAGACCTTACCTAAATAGAAATTCAGCCTTTTGTAAAGAAAGATTTATAATTTATCATGAATCAAAATGTTCTACTAACAGCAATCAGCTAAACCACGTCATTTGTGTAGCTGATAGAATATTACTGATGATGATTTCATATTAGGGACTTGTTCATCCCTAAAGGCATAAAGAAAAGCCAAAGGGGCAGACATGAAGTCCCAGAGTCAATATTGTCACTTTGCTATTATGAACTAATAACTCTGCCAAACTGAAAAACCAAACAAAATAAAACAATAAAATAGTTTGCTGCAATGAATGCTTCTATAAATGCAAACATCGGTGCCTCCAGGTCCAACATGCAAAAATGCAAGTGAAATTGCTCTTTCAAATTACCATAGATAAAAATACCACATCTTCTTAAAAAAAAGTCCATAAAGTGATAGTGCGCAAAACTGTGCATCAATGAAGCAAGCATTCTCAAATAAGAACATAAGTTAGCAAATCAAATCTAGAATCCCTTACACCAGCATTAGCGAATCAAATCTAGAATCCCTTACACCAGCATGCCTCATACGAGGCAAAAAAAAAAATCTCTCCAATATGTAATCAAGATCCACATGCAACATGAGTCGTGATGGTCAAGTGCAAAGTAAAAATTGGCTTGCTGGGAACAACACAATCCCATCATACCAAATATCGTTTATTCTAGTACTCTAATATTCTACCTCATCAACAAATCTAAATTTCAAACAAGAGACCACCATTTGCAGATATTAAAAAAATTATTTCCAAGAAATCCGCCTCTAGTTGAGATAAACTGATCTCTCCAAGTTGGGTTCCCATGACTCCAAGCAAGCATCTACAAATTTCTTCTTCATTATTATTGTAGATCCACTATAATGTGAAATACAGAATTGTCTTTTCGCACTATAATCTCATGACCCTCTAAGTTTATTTTCACTCACTATCTTTTATCATCTTTAAGGATTAAAGAGTATGATTTTGCTTCTTTAGTCAATAGATCAATTTTCAGTCTCATAGAAAAAAGTATCTTATTTCAAACATGCATTATAATAGCTAGTTAAAGCAAATAAGAAATCCTGGTTGAAAGAATTTAGACTACAATGCCCTAATCACTTAATACCAACTTCACCTATTGTCCATATAAGCATGGGTTCTTCACATGCCTTATTTTGTGATGTATCAGCTGTTTAGTTTAACTGGGAAAAAAACTAGCAGTGGTCAGTGTTTGAGAAAACAGGAGACAAGGATACTTATGGACATTGGAAGAATGAAGATAATCAAACGAGTTAGCATTCATTTTCCTAATAAAGTTAAAATACTGTTAATATCCCTTTATGTCTGGTGATGGCACTCCAGGATGGCACTGCCTATTTTTGTTGACAGAGCATCATTCCACACCTTTGCAATGTCACTCTAAAAAAATCATCAAAGGCATCTAGATGGCAAGGTAAGCTATATGAAGGTAATTAGCTGAAGCACTAAATCTCCAACTCAGATGGTGCGAGTGGCCAAATCATGATTTGCACAAAGATGAAATATCCATTAATATGGGATCAGAAGTATATCTCAAGGTCACCATTTTCCACCTTGTTCTCTCATTGCACTACTACTCTTCCTTCCCCCTCTCAATTCTATCCATCTTGACAAGAGCTACTTTTTAAATTGGAGGAACAGATACTCTCATAAAGATAAGGGTTTCAGCATTTTTTTGCTAATATCTACTCCATCCTTCCCTTCTGCCCCATTTCAGCTCCACCTTAATCAGAAAAGGAAAACATAAATAAGCTCCTAGCTGCATGAACATCACATAGTCATCCGAAAAATTATACTCTTTTAGCAAGTTCTATTCATTTTAAGAGAAAGCCAATATTATAATGCCTAATAAAAATCAAATCCACATACATCGGCGGCGGCGGCGGCAACAACAGCTCAAAGTATGAATAGATTTTAAATATAAGAAATCCTTCTACCAATGACAACACACAGCATGACTCTATAACACCACCAAGCTGAAAATTTTCCTTCAATCAATGAACTAAAATAGCAAGCAAGCAAGCAAACATCCCAATCATTAGTCATATACCATCTAAAATAACCCAAGGAAACAGATTAAAACCAGAAACTATAAAATAAGAGACAATCAGACAACCAAACAAGGAACTACATATAATCGCACTAAAATCGGAGATTTACAACAGAATATATGAAAAGAACGAGCACAGATTAACTAATAAAACGCTTTGATTTTGTACTCTACAGCCTCCAGGATCGCATCTTTCCCTCGGATCCAGAGCTTAAACGACTAAGAGAACATACGGATCGGCAAACTACCTGTGAGAAGATCCTGGTAGACGAGCATGGTTCCTCCAATGAACAATCCCTAACCCTAGGCGACAAAAAGATGAAGAGCCGGGGAAGGGCAAAGGAGGCGCGAGCTGAGAGGGAAGAAGTAATGGCCGACAAGGATTATATAGGCGAGTGTTTGGGTGCGCCGTAGGGTTTCGCTGCGTCGGAGAGCACAGGTGCTTTAGTTTAACACTAACTCTTTCAAGGACCGTCCGATCAGTGAAATTAAGTGTGATGTGATCTTTCCGTAGATGCTCGCACTGTAAAACGTGCAAGCCAGGCTGGCAAATTCTTATCGGATTCTTATAATTGAATAGGTGAGGTTCCAGCTTGACATAGGGATGTGGGCAGAGATGACGAGGCCAATCATACCCCAATAATTCTATATGACAATAATTTTAAATTATTTTGACTTCTAAAATTGTTTTTAATTTAATAATTTTAAGCTGATTCAAAAAAAAATAGGGGAAATTAATCACCGGTACATTTATTGACCGGTCTTTAACGTTTAATCCCTGTTGACTGGTTGTTTAACGATCAGTCCAGCCATATTTCAATACTTTATTATGAGACGAAAACGCCCCCTAAGAATATTAAAATGCCCCTGCCCCTTTTGATCTCCCATTCCCAAAAGAAGAAGAAGAAACAGGGGCAGCCGCCACCGACCACGGCCCGTCCCCGCCCGAGCTCCCTCCCGCGGTCGCCACCGGCGCCGTCTCGCTCCCTACCGAGCCCCATCCCGCGGCCCCGCCACCTTCCGTGCCCCTTCCCTTCCTAATCTCCCGTTCTCAGAAGAAAAAGAAGAAGAAGAAGGCCCGGCCGCCGCCGACCACAGCTCGCCTCTGCCCGAGCTCCCTCCTGCGGCCGTCGCCGGCCCCTGCTCGCCCCCTCTCGCGGCCTCTTCCCTCCCGAGCCCCCTCCCATGGCCCGCCCCCGTCCGAGCTCCCTCCCACGGCCCCCGCCCGAGCTCCCTCCCGCGGCCGCCGTCGGCCCCGGCTCGCCGTCGACGGCGGCCCCGCCCCCTCCAACGGCCGCCACGGCCCGGCCCCCTCTGGCGCCGCCGGCTCGCAGGAGGAGAAGAAAGAAGAAAGAAGAAAGAAGAAGAAGGGAAGAAGAGAAGAAAAAGAAAAGAAAAAAAGGAAAAGGAAAGAAAAAGAAGGAAAAAAAAGAAAAAAAATAAATAATTAAATAAATGCATAAATAAATAAATCAATAAATATAAATGAACAAATAAAATAAATAAATAAAATAAATAAATAAATAAATAATATATTCTATAATAAAATAAAATAATTATAAATAAATAAATAAAGTCGCCACGGCCGGGCCCTCTCCTGTGGCCCCCTTCTGCAGCCGCCATGGCCGGGCCCTCTCCCCCGGCCTCCGGTGGCGCCGGCCGGCGGGAGGAGAAGAAAGAAGAAGAAAGGAAGAAGAGAAAAAAAAGAAAAAGAAGGGAAAAAAGGAAAGAGAAAGAAGAGAGGGAAAGAAAAAGAAGAAAAGGAAAGAAAAAGAAGAAAAGGAAAGAAGAAGAAAAAAGGAAAGAAAAAGAAGAAAAGGAAAAAAAGAAAAAAAGAAAGAAAAAGGAAGAAAAGGAAAGAAAAAGAAGAAAAAGGAAAGAAAGGAAAGAAAAAGAAGAAAAGAAAAGAAAATGAAGAAAAGGAAAAAAAGAAAAAAAGAAAAGAAAAAAAGAAGAAGAAAAAGGAAAGAAAAAGAAGAGAAGGAAAGAAAAAGAAAAAGAAAAAAGAAAAAAAGAAAAAAGAAAAGAAAAGAAAAGAAAAAAATAGAAGAAAAGAAAAGAAAAAGAAGATTCATGTATGTGCAGAGAATACTTAATTGTGTACAGAGAACATTTAACTGTGTGCATCACACACTTAAGTGTTCTCTGTACACAATTAAGTCTTCTCGCACACACTTAACTGTGTGATGCGTAGAACACTTAACTGTGTGCAGAGAAAATTTAAATGTGTGCATATAAGACTTAATTGTGTATAGAGAATATTTAACTTAACTGTGTGATGTATAGAATACTTAACTGTGTTGAGAGAAGATTTAAGTGTGTGCACAGAAGACTTAATTGTGTGTAGAGAAGGAAAGAAAAAGAAAAATAAAAGAAAAAAAAGAAGGAAAGAAAAAGAAAAAAAGAAGAAAAAGGAAAGAAAAAGAGGAAAAAGGAAAGAAAAAGAAAAAAAGAAAAGAAAAAGAAGAAAAGGAAAAAAGAAAAAAAGAAAAGAAAAGAAAAAAAATTGTCGATTAACTGTGTGCAAAAAGCAGAAAACTGTGTGCAAAAAGCACAAAACTGTGTTCGGGGGTAAATTTAGTGTGTGCCAACGTTAATTAAGTATGTTTCCAGGTTACATGCTCTAGGCTTACAACAATAAGTGTGTGCAAATGACACATATCTGTGTGCAGTAAACAATAAATTGTCTGCACAGAGCAGAATGCTTAACTTAACTGTGTGCACATGGCACATATCTGTGTGCAGTAATCGATAAACTGTGTGCAAAAAGCAGAAAACTGTGTGCAAAAAGCATAAAACTGTGTTCGGGAAATTGTGTGCATGGAGCAGAATGCTTAACTTAACTGTGTGCATATGGCACATATCTGTGTGCAGTAGTCGATTAACTGTGTGCAAAAAGCAGAAAACTGTGTGCAAAAAGCACAAAACTGTGTTCGGGGGTAAATTTAGTGTGTGCCAACGTTAATTAAGTATGTTTCTAGGTTAATTGAGTTTGTGCCATGCTCTAGGCTTACAACAATAAGTGTGTGCAAATGACACATATCTGTGTACAGTAAACAATAAATTGTGTGCACAGAGCAGAATGCTGAACTTAACTGTGTGCACATGGCACATATCTGTGTGCAGTAATCGATAAACTGTGTGCAAAAAGCAGAAAACTGTGCAAAAAGCATAAAACTGTGTTCGGGTAATTGTGTGCACAGAGCAGAATGCTTAACTTAACTGTGTGCACATGGCACATATCTGTGTGCAGTAGTCGATTAACTGTGTGCAAAAAGCAGAAAACTGTGTGCAAAAAGCACAAAACTGTGTTCGGGGGTAAATTTAGTGTGTGCCAACGTTAATTAAGTATGTTTCCAGGTTAATTGAGTTTGTGCCATGCTCTAGGCTTACAACAATAAGTGTGTGCAAATGACACATATCTGTGTGCAGTAAACAATAAATTGTGTGCACAGAGCAGAATGCTTAACTTAATTGTGTGCACATGGCACATATCTCTGTGCAGTAATCGATAAACTGTGTGCAAAAAGCAGAAAACTGTGCAAAAAGCATAAAACTGTGTTCGGGTAATTGTGTGCACAGAGCAGAATGCTTAACTTAACTGTGTGCACATGGCACATATCTGTGTGCAGTAGTCGATTAACTGTGTGCAAAAAGCAGAAAACTGTGTGCAAAAAACACAAAACTGTGTTCGGGGGTAAATTTAGTGTGTGCCAACATTAATTAAGTATGTTTCCAGGTTAATTGAGTTTGTGCCATGCTCTAGGCTTACAACAATAAGTGTGTGCAAATGACACATATCTGTGTGCAGTAAACAATAAATTGTGTGCACAGAGCAGAATGCTTAACTTAACTGTGTGCACATGGCACATATCTCTGTGCAGTAATCGATAAACTGTGTGCAAAAAGCAGAAAACTGTGCAAAAAGCATAAAACTGTGTTCGGGTAATTGTGTGCACAGAGCAGAATGCTTAACTTAACTGTGTGCACATGGCACATATCTGTGTGCAGTAGTCGATTAACTGTGTGCAAAAAGCAGAAAACTGTGTGCAAAAAGCACAAAACTGTGTTCGGGGGTAAATTTAGTGTGTGCCAACGTTAATTAAGTATGTTTCCAGGTTAATTGAGTTTGTGCCATGCTCTAGGCTTACAACAATAAGTGTGTGCAAATGACACATATCTGTGTGCAGTAAACAATAAATTGTCTGCACAGAGCAGAATGCTTAACTTAACTGTGTGCACATGGCACATATCTCTGTGCAGTAATCGATAAACTGTGTGCAAAAAGCAGAAAACTGTGCAAAAAGCATAAAACTGTGTTCGGGTAATTGTGTGCACAGAGCAGAATGCTTAACTTAACTGTGTGCACATGGCACATATCTGTGTGCAGTAGTCGATTAACTGTGTGCAAAAAGCAGAAAACTGTGTGCAAAAAGCACAAAACTGTGTTCGGGGGTAAATTTAGTGTGTGCCAACGTTAATTAAGTATGTTTCCAGGTTAATTGAGTTTGTGCCATGCTCTAGGCTTACAACAATAAGTGTGTGCAAATGACACATATCTGTGTGCAGTAAACAATAAATTGTCTGCACAGAGCAGAATGCTTAACTTAACTGTGTGCACATGGCACATATCTCTGTGCAGTAATCGATAAACTGTGTGCAAAAAGCAGAAAACTGTGCAAAAAGCATAAAACTGTGTTCGAGTAATTGTGTGCACAGAGCAGAATGCTTAACTTAACTGTGTGCACATGGCACATATCTGTGTGCAGTAGTCGATTAACTGTGTGCAAAAAGCAGAAAACTGTGTGCAAAAAGCACAAAACTGTGTTCGGGGGTAAATTTAGTGTGTGCCAACGTTAATTAAGTATGTTTCCAAGTTAATTGAGTTTGTGCCATGCTCTAGGCTTACAACAATAAGTGTGTGCAAATGACACATATCTGTGTGCAGTAAACAATAAATTGTGTGCACAGAGCAGAATGCTTAACTTAACTGTGTGCACATGGCACATATCTCTGTGCAGTAATCGATAAACTGTGTGCAAAAAGCAGAAAACTGTGCAAAAAGCATAAAACTGTGTTCGGGTAATTGTGTGCACAGAGCAGAATGCTTAACTTAACTGTGTGCACATGGCACATATCTGTGTACAGTAGTCGATTAACTGTGTGCAAAAAGCAGAAAACTGTGTGCAAAAAGCACAAAACTGTGTTCGGGGGTAAATTTAGTGTGTGCCAACGTTAATTAAGTATGTTTCCAGGTTAATTGAGTTTGTGCCATGCTCTAGGCTTACAACAATAAGTGTGTGCAAATGACACATATCTGTGTGCAGTAAACAATAAATTGTCTGCACAGAGCAGAATGCTTAACTTAACTGTGTGCACATGGCACATATCTCTGTGCAGTAATCGATAAACTGTGTGCAAAAAGCAGAAAACTGTGCAAAAAGCATAAAACTGTGTTCGGGTAATTGTGTGCACAGAGCAGAATGCTTAACTTAACTGTGTGCACATGGCACATATCTGTGTGCAGTAGTCGATTAACTGTGTGCAAAAAGCAGAAAACTGTGTGCAAAAAGCACAAAACTGTGTTCGGGGGTAAATTTAGTGTGTGCCAACGTTAATTAAGTATATTTCCAGGTTAATTGAGTTTGTGCCATGCTCTAGGCTTACAACAATAAGTGTGTGCAAATGACACATATCTGTGTGCAGTAAACAATAAATTGTGTGCACAGAGCAGAATGCTTAACTTAACTGTGTGCACATGGCACATATCTCTGTGCAGTAATCGATAAACTGTGTGCAAAAAGCAGAAAACTGTGCAAAAAGCATAAAACTGTGTTCGGGTAATTGTGTGCACAGAGCAGAATGCTTAACTTAACTGTGTGCACATGGCACATATCTGTGTGCAGTAGTCGATTAACTGTGTGCAAAAAGCAGAAAACTGTGTGCAAAAAGCACAAAACTGTGTTCGGGGGTAAATTTAGTGTGTGCCAACGTTAATTAAGTATGTTCGGAGGTAAATTTAGTGTGTGCCAACGTTAATTAAGTATGTTTCCAGGTTAACTGAGTTTGTGCCATGCTCTAGGCTTACAACAATAAGTGTGTGCAAATGACACATATCTGTGTGCAGTAAACAATAAATTGTGTGCACAGAGCAGAATGCTGAACTTAACTGAGTTTTCTGCTTTTTGTAGAAATAATCCTTTTCTTCTTTTTCTTTTCTTTTTCTTCTTTCTTTCCTTTTCTTCTTTTTCTTTCATTTTCTTCCTTTTTCTTTTCTTTTTTTCTTTTCTTTCTTTTTCTTCTTTTTCTTTCTTTTTTTTCTTCTTCTTTCCTTTTCTTCTTTTTCTTTCCTTTTTTTCTTTTTCTTTCCCTCTCTTCTTTTTCTTTCCTTTTCTTCTGTTTTTTTTTCTTTTCTTTTCTTTTTTTTTCTTCTTTTCTTTTTTCTTTTCCTTTCCTTTTCTTCTTTTTTCTTTTTCTTTCTTTTTCTTCCTTTTTCTTTATTTATTTATTTATTTATAATTATATTATTTTATTAGAATATATTATTTATTTATTTATTTTATTTATTTGTTTATTTATATTTATTGATTTATTTATTTATGCATTTATTTAATTATTTATTTTTTTTTCTTTTTTTCTTTCTTTTTCTTTCCTTTTCTTTTTTTTTTCTTTTTCTTCTCTTCTTCCCTTCTTCTTCTTTCTTCTTTCTTCTCCTCCCGCGAGCCGGCGGCGCCGGAGGGGGCCGGGCCGTGGCGGCCGTTGGAGGGGGCGGGGCCGCCGTCGACGGCGAGCCGGGGCCGACGGCGGCCGCGGGAGGGAGCTCGGGCGGGGGCCGTGGGAGGGGGCGAGGCCGCAGGAGGGGGCTAGGGAGGGGGCGAGCAGGGGCCGGCCGCGGCCGCAGGAGGGAGCTCGGGCGGAGGCGCGCCATGGTCGGCGGCGGCCGGGCCTTCTTCTTCTTCTTTTTCTGCTGAGATCGAAAGATTAGGAGGGGAAGGGGCACGGGAGGTGGCGGAGCCACGGGATGGGGCTCGGTAGGAAGCGAGACGGCGCCGGTGGCAGCCACGGGAGGGAGCTCGGGCGGGGATGGGCCGTGGTCGGTGGCGGCTGCCCCTGTTTCTTCTTCTTCTTCTTCTGGGAATGGGAGATCAAAAGGGTTAGGGGCATTTTCGGTATTTTTTGAAAAAACAAAAGGGGCTGAAGGACCGGGAATTAAACTTAATAGAGATAATGGACGAAAAATTTTAAGACCGGTCAACGGGGACTTTTTGTTATAGCGTGGTCTAAAAGAGGGTGGGTGATTAATTTCCCCTATTTTATTTTATTAGAATATATTATTTATTTATTTTATTTATTTATTTGTTTATTTATATTTATTGATTTATTTATTTATGCATTTATTTAATTATTTATTTTTTTTTCTTTTTTTTCTTTCTTTTCTTTCCTTTTCTTTTTTTTTTCTTTTTCTTCTCTTCTTCCCTTCTTCTTCTTTCTTCTTTCTTCTCCTCCTGCGAGCCGGCGGCGCCGGAGGGGGCCGGGCCGTGGCGGCCGTTGGAGGGGCGGGGCCGCCGTCGACGGCGAGCCGGGGCCGACGGCGGCCGCGGGAGGGAGCTCGGGCGGGGGCCGTGGGAGGGGGCGAGGCCGCAGGAGGGGGCTAGGGAGGGGGCGAGTAGGGGCCGGCCGCGGCCGCAGGAGGGAGCTCGGGCGGAGGCGCGCCATGGTCGGCGGCGGCCGGGCCTTCTTCTTCTTCTTTTTCTGCTGAGATCGAAAGATTAGGAGGGGAAGGGGCACGGGAGGTGGCGGAGCCGCGGGATGGGGCTCGGTAGGAAGCGAGACGGCGCCGGTGGCAGCCACGGGAGGGAGCTCGGGCGGGGATGGGCCGTGGTCGGTGGCGGCTGCCCCTGTTTCTTCTTCTTCTTCTTCTGGGAATGGGAGATCAAAAGGGGTAGGGGCATTTTCGGTATTTTTTGAAAAAACAAAAGGGGCTGAAGGACCGGGAATTAAACTTAATAGAGATAATGGACGAAAAATTTTAAGACCGGTCAACGGGGACTTTTTGTTATAGCGTGGTCTAAAAGAGGGTGGGTGATTAATTTCCCCAAAAAAATAACTTAATAAAAAAATTAATATATTAATATACCATCAATATGGGAAACACATTGTTGCCGTCCAACTTCTATTCATGCCCTCCTACGTAACCCTATCAAACAAGTTTATTTAGACTTCTCAGTAGGTTGATATCATAATGCATCAATATGCATATATTGTGTAAATTCTCAAGTATTTTTTTTTCGAAAAACTAAAATGGAAAGAAAAGAACAGCAAGAATGAACAAGATGGGCCTACAACCCCATTACAATAAACTATCTGATTTCTTTAGAAGAAGATCAAAATTGTCGATCTAATCCTAAAGAAGAAAAAAAATCTTTAAACCCATTCAGCTCTAATCTCTTAAAATAATATTAGAAAATAGAAAAACTAGTAAAAGTAGGGTCCATGATCCATTCTCTTTCGTTAGTGATGATAAAACTAAATTATGATACCTTTATTTGTATTAAAGATGTCCATCCTTATAAATTCTAGGTTGGAATTCTCTTTTAGGATGTATTTGAATGATTGGGCTGAAAATACTATTTAGTGGGCTCAATCCACGAATCCCATAGAATTTTTAGTCCAATCATCGCCCTTAGTTCAAAGATGTTACATATTTTTTTCCAAAAAAAATATGTGTAGTGTAAATAGTCATAAAAAATCTAAAATCTTACATGTTGGGGATCTCAACTTTTATATTAACTTTTATTTTTAGTTGACTTGCTAATTTTTCTTAGATTGAGGAATATGTACAGCCGAGGTTTTTCCTAAAAAGAAAATTTTTATTTTGATTGGCTTGTTTTGAGGCATAAATGATGAAAATTTTCCTTTGATTGCTTGGTGCACTAGATCCTTCATGGATAGACATCATATTGTGCGTCTCAAAAAGTTACTCAATTTCATAAACAATATCACTAAATCGGACATCATATGGGCAAGTTAGGACTTTCAGAAATTTAATGCACAACTTGGCTTTCCCTATGTGGCGAACCTCGCTCTTAAACCCTATGGCTAGTCGGATCCGATGATCCTCTTGGATTAACTGCTAACACTCTTAGGTGGGCAGAAGTTGTGCTAGAGGTTTAGAGATTAGGGAACAGCTACCATAACTAAGCTAGGGTTAAAATTTGTAATTGATAAAAACACTTTGATTGCATTCTCTAGGCATGCCATCTCACTGTTAGAGCAAGCTAACCCTAAGATTTCCTCAGAAGTTTGATAATCTTTTCCTTCTCTATTTCATACATAATGATAATAAGGATGAAAGCCTAGCTTTGCAACTGATCGATCTCTAGAGCTTGCCCTAAATACCTGTTGGGATCAAACCGAATCAACCTTCAAGATTATAGACTGATCTAAACACACAGACTTCAATGAACAAAACAGAAATAGAATCAAGTTATCAAACCAGGCAAGAACACGATTTTATGTGGTTCAAGTTCATAAAGAACCCTACATCCACGGGACTCAGCCACTAAGCAATTACCATACAAAACAAGATTACACCCTTAAGGAGAAAGTTATTCTCACAGCCTCACGATACAAGATTTCACTCTCTAGACTTAGCACCAAAGCAAAACTTCTCAAGACACTTCATAAATTCCAGTACACCCAATGTTCTCACTATCTTTTTTCTGAAGCAAATAATAGAATAACTAACTAACAGCTTTAGGTGCCAAGTCAGTAACTAACCAGAAAAGAGTTATAAACTAACTAACTAAAAAAATGATTACAACTAACTCTGTTTGTGAACCACAACTCACAAACCTCCACCTTGGTTTACAAACAAGTGATTTTCTGCTGTAGTTGCTTCCATGTCCTTATTCATCTTTATCAACCGACTTCAATCTGGACCAAAGTAATGCTTAAACTTGGCCAACGAAACAACCTTAGTTGCCATATCTACAAAATTATCCTCTGTAGATACCTTTTTCAAACTGATCAATCCGCTGCTCACAATATCTCTGATAAAATGGTGTCTTATATCTACATGCTTGGTTCTTTCATGATATACTGGATTCTTGCAGAGTTGAAGAGCACTCTGACTATCAGTACATAGTATTGCAGAAGAACCTATCACCCCAAGTTCCTTAACTAAACCCTGTAAACATAAAACTTCTTTCACAGCTTTTGTAGCAGTAATATATTCTACTTCTGTTGTAGACAAAGCCACAATAGATTGCAACTATGATTTCCAGCTCACAGATCCTCCACAGATGGTAAAAATATATCCAGTAGAAGATCTTCTCTTGTCCACATCCCCAGCATAATCTGAGTCAATGTACCCTAGAATACCTTCCACACTATTAGCTCTACCAAACCTCAATCCCACATTCACTGTACCTTTAAGGTATCTTAGTAACCATTTTCACCCCTCTCCAATGCTCATGACCTAGATTTTTCAGTATACCTGCTAAGTACACTGATAGAATAAGCAATGTCAGGCCTCGAGCATACCATAGCATACATCATTGAACTAATAGTATTAGTATAGGGGATTTTAACCATTTGTTCCATCTCTTCATCAGTTCAGGACATTGAGTCACAAAAAATCTGAAGTGACCTGCTAAGGGCACACCAACAGGTTTTAGACTCTTGCATAGAGAACCGTTTTCAAAACCTTCTCTAGATAACTCTTTTGAGACAAAAATAGCTCCTTCTTATCGCTTTTTCTCTTGATCTCCATACCTAAAATTCATCTTACAGCCCCAAGGTCCTTGATGTCAAATTCTAAACTCAGCAGACCCTTTAGCTTTTTGAATCTCAAGTTTCTCTTTGCAAGCTAGCAACATTTTGATCTACATAGATTAATAAACATATCAAGTTGCCACTTTCAAGTCTTTTGAAATAGAAACACCCATCATAACTGCATCTCTTGAAACCAATCTTAATGACAAAGCCATCGAATTTCTTATACCATTGTCTTAGGGACTACTTCAGTCCATATAAGGACTTTTTAAGTAGGCACACTAAATCCTCTTTGCCTGCGTTCCTTGAAACCTTCTGGTTGTGACATGTATATCTTTTCTTCAAGATCTCCATGTAAGAAAGCTGTTTTGACATCAAGTTGCTCCAACTCCAAGTCATACTGCGCAACCAAAGCCATTAAAATTCTGATTGAGATATGCTTGACTACAGGAGATAATATCTCAATTATAGTCAACCTCTTCCTTTTGTGTACAGCCCTTAGCAACAAGCCTGACCTTTAAATCTCATTGGATCAATAGCTGTTGCACCTTTCCTTCTTCTTATACACCCACTTGCAGCCCACAATTTTTTGGTTTTCTGGTTTCTTACCAAAATCTATGTCTGATTCTTATTCAGAGATTCCAACTCTTCAATCATAGCTACAATCCATTTCTTGGACTCTTTACTTTCAACAGCATCCTTGTAGAAGTTGGCTCTTGTTCTTCAATCTCTGAGGCAGTCATAAGGGCATAAGAGATCAAATCTGCAAAAACCATATCTAACAGGTGGTTTTATAGCCCTCTTAGTTCTATCTCTAGATAATTGGTAGTTCAAGACTGATCTTGATCCATCTGCTCTCAACTCCACCTTGATCCTGTGCTCCAGCTGAACTAAATTCTATGGTTCCTTGGTTATTGGGTGGGGATCTTCAGTAACACCAGGTTGGAGATACTTGGTGCTCGTAGTCAATTTAGGATGGGAAACTCCACCTCAAACTCAAAATACTCCTTGTCTGGTGAGGACATACTCCTCTCTGTACTTTTAGCCTCATTACCTGCATTGTTAGTCCTCAAAACAAAGCATTTCCATTTTCATTAAAGATTACATATCTACTAATAATGATCTTAACCCCAGGAGCATCTTTCAACCTATAATCTGTACCCTGTAACACCTTCTGGGTACCCTAAGAACACACATTTTAGAGATCTAGGCTCAAGCTTTCCTTCACTTTTGGTGTACATAAGCTGTACAACCAAAAACTTTGAGATTTCTATAATTTGTCATTAATTTGTCAGATATCTTTGCCGGTATTTTGGACAATACCGGGCTTGTAGCAAGCTGTTTCTGTAGCTGGAATTATGGATTTGAGCTTGAAAAAATATTGGTGCTTGAATAGAATCAGAAAACATAATTAAATTGAGATTTGTATATGAGTTGATGGCATCTTAACTTGTTAAAAGGGCTCTTTATATTTTTAAAATGCTGTGCTTGGGGTAGAACAAAAGTTTTGACTGTTTGTGTTAAATTTAGCATAATGCCAAAACAAAGGCATGCGGAAGAATATTGTTGGGCATGGTACAAGACAGATATGTCAAATAGTGTATGCACTTTGTTATGATTATTATTTTAGAGACCTATTTGCATGACAAAAATTATATTTAAAACTAAGGATGAGTAAACTAAACAAAAAAGAACATTTTTTATTAATATATCCCCTTTTATCTGATCTGACTTTTGACATGTTTTTCATTACTTTGTTATCATTTGTCCTATGTAAAGTTTTTCTTTTAATTTTTTTTAATTTATATTAGAGTGTAGATCAGTATAAGCTTCCACTCTTGGCGACCACAGCCAAAATCTTGACATCAAATGAGCCAAGAGATTCCACAGAGTGGCACTATGACATATGACTTGGCCATGTAAAATGCTTGTGGGAATTGTGTGCAGATGTGTTATGTTCGGATGGAATAGAATATATGTTACATTTGCATTATTGGTGGAGAAGGAAAGCAAAAAAAATTTGTTTCTTCTTTGAATTATGAGATAAACACTGGTGTGAGAACCATTCCATGATCTAAGCATTCAATCCTCTATAGTTTCAGCATCTCAAACCTATGAGGTTGGGTTCCAATTATTAGTGTAGGAAATCAAAATATTATACTTATGGTTGGGGTTTCTTTTCCATATCCGATAGATGCCTATACTTATTGGATATAACCCACCAATTCTTTTTTTTTAAAAAAAAGTTTGTTCTGCAAGGCTTCCCCAAGTCTCTGTCAAAATGTTTAACAGACAAATGACTTGAAAATGATTCTAGGCGTCAGGAAAAGATATGTGTCCTGTCACAAGAATAACTTGGTCTGAAAATAGAAGGAAGAAGTGCATTGATAGCTCAAATGCCACTGCATGGAAACTGAAATAGCTTACTGAACATTTACATGCAACTAGATTGTAACTTTGCCCGCTGATTATAACTTATTAATCTCATAACTTTGAATTACTGAGCCATTTAGGAGTGCACATCACGCCTAATCTGATTTGGCAGAAGGTAGCTGGTGCATTGTCTTCTCGCTCTCCATTGTAGGCCAAAAGGGATAATCTGAAGCAGTCTCATTGCTGAGCATGAGATGTGCCATTTAGACCAGTCCTTTCTATGTTCATATCTTGCTTCTTCTTGAGGAAGTTGGGAGTACCAAAAGGCAGAGAGCTTTGGAACCCTTTCACGCTTCTCATCATCAAAATCCACAAAGTAGAGCCCAAAGCGTGATCTATACCCAGCCAAGAGCTCAAAATACATCTAAAAATGACCACACCAAAGTATCCTCTCACATCTGATCCATTCCTGCAGAAATGAACAAGGTGCTTAAAAGGTTTACAACATAAGTTTTCCTACTTTTTGTTTTGGTGGCTTGTAGTGTATATCATCAAGACAGCAGCGTTACCTGACAGCATCTAGAGTGCTTCCAATGAAGCCACTCAAGAAATCTATCCTGGCAGTGTCATGGATTGTGTCGTTGAATATTCCTACTCCATAACCTGATGGCAAAAATGCATTGTTGCAGACATAGACATCAGACATTCAAGCATCACCTCAGACACTTAGGGTGGTTGACACATTCAAAAAGTATGGTTTATGAGGGTATAAAAACTTCAAAAAAAGGTTTTCCAGGACATATTTTAACAACTGTTTGATTTTTGAAAAGTTGAAGATTTTAGGAGGTGCCTCGTGACCTTGGAAGCAGACTGACCATTTTCTTGGATATAAATGGGAGGATTTCCATAGGCTTCTTTAAGATACTCCAACATATATTCCAGCCCTTGTGGATCTGCTGGTGCAGGAACTGGGATAAGCTGATTTAACACCTGAGTCAGCCACAAGAAGCAGTGAACTAGTAACCAGCATTCAATAAAGGAATCATTTGCACTTTTACCTGATCAGTGGGTGTTATATTCTTTGATACTGCAATGAGATATCAGCCATTGGTTAGAGTACAGTCCACATAGTCTCCATCAGCCTATTACCAATGCAAGGAAACCAAACCTGTGAATTTTGCAAAGATATCTGCATTGTAGTCTCGAAGATCTGTCCTGGAACCATTGGAGTTATCACTGACATATGCCGAAAAATAGTGATTCAGACCAACAAAGTCGAATGAACCCTTCACTTGTTTGGACTGGTATTTGTTGAAGGATGGTAGCCTTGAACCAGCGTTTTTCTTCATGACCTCAGGGTAGTCTCCAAATACTAGGGGATTTATGATCCTGAAGTGGATGCTAGGAGGTCAGCTGCTTATATCCATATCAGTGTGGGTACTATACATGCTATTCCCTTACCAGCCTATCATGAAGTCTAATGATCTTTGGGCTGCTTGAACATCTGCTGTGGAGTTTGTAAATGCATAAGCCCAGAAAGTATACACATTCAAGCCTATCCAGCCATTTTGCATAACCTGAATTTAAGGATGTCAGCAGCATTGCCTCCCTTCTTTCTTGATCTAAAGCATGCAGTTTTAATGAAATTTGATAGACTATTATGTGGATATTGTTCAAATAAAATGATAGTGTTGTCAAGAAGAACTGAGTAAAACTACATAGTGCTGTATGCATGAACTGAAAATTCTTCATAAATATTGACTTTGAACTAGGATAGAAAGGAAGGAACCTCACTCAGAATCTGTGAGAACAAAATTCATAGAAGCTAATGCTATAAGGATGTTTTGTGCAGTGGGTTTGAATGGCAAGGAATGAAAACTAAAAGCTAACCAAATTACTAGGCTCTTAAAGTTCGTTAGTCATAGTTATAGGCAGAATAAAAGTTATAGGTTAATGGTCATATTTAGCCTTGCATTTCAAGGTGTTTAACAAGTAGATGTCTTCAATTTTTGTTATGATACATTACTCTAGGTTAAATACAACATTTCAATGACTTGCTTGTGGCGTTTTCGATGCTGTACCAAATTTGGTATCATTAGAGTAGAGCATTTTCCTGGAGAGATTATGACCTGAACAAAACATTCTTTAGATAATCAATGAAGAGATGAGAGCCATCCCGTTTTAAATTTGTAGTCACTAATATCTTTTGAACATTCTGTTAGACTATAATAGGTGAATGAGAAAATAGGCTGCAAAATGACCCACTTGAAAGGGTGCTTCTTAGAAGAGGTATGTCTCTTCAAAAGAGTTGCATCTTTTCATTGCATCTTTGTATGATGCATCTTTTCATTTAAAAGACATGACTATTAGCATGAAAGACATAACTATTTGTAGGGATGTGTCTATTCATTTGAATAGAAAAGATATGTCTCTTCACTTGGTGTCTATTCTGAAAAGTCACCATGAACTCTATAAATAGAGCCTTCCTCCAACCATTCTAAACACCGAATTTTTCCAATTCATCTAGTTCTCTCATTCTAGAGTTCTTAGAGAGCATAAGTGAGTTCATTCAAAGAGAGTACAAAAACTCAGTTTTTGGTTCGCCGTACAAACAAATTGGTGTGCTCATTTTGTTTGTGAAGATCATTGTATCCTGGGAGACAGACGCTCACGAGATCCAAAGCACCTGTGTGGAGGGCGAAATCTGTCTTAAGGACATAGTGTCAAACACTAGCCTTGATCTAACATAGTTGATCTTCATTTGAGGTCAGATTTATTTATTCATA
>NW_024068970.1:0-79545 GCF_009389715.1 Phoenix dactylifera | reverse complement strand
CATCAAAAGCTATCTCTGCAAGGAGCTAGCACCCCGGTGAGATAGAGAGCTTGGATCGGATCCTGCTTCGTGTGGATACCCGTAGAGGCCGGGACGTTTGAACGGCTTCAAGCGAACCCTCTTCCAAAACCACGAATTCAGATTTGCGGTATCATCTACCCGGCAAGTGAAGATTGATCTTCCTAATAGTTTTAAAAGTTTAATTCTTACCTAATTACAAAAGGTCTAGAAACAAACGTTCTATGCGATGAACGTCGAACCCGTGCATGCCTCTTCCGCTGCCATCTGATTTTGTTTTGACATATCAGCGGCATGTGCGGGTTCCCAACATGGATGGCTTCCTGGATGAAAGGATCTGTCCCACGGTTAGCGCCTGAATCTGGACCACCTGATGGCTCTCTGATGAAAGATCTGGACCGTTGCTCAGCGCCTGAATCTGGACCACTGGATGGCTCTCTGGATGAAAGATCTGGACCGTTGCTTAGGCGCCTGAATCTGGACCATCGTGATGGCATCTTGCTTCTGTACTATTGGTGGCACCCTGGATGAATGATGTCTTGATCTGGACCATTAGTGGCACCTCTAGATCTGGACCATTGGCTTTGGTTCACTGCATTTGGCCCTTGGATCATCAGGCGATTATAAGAGGAGATGTGAGAAAGAAGTTGATACACCCTTCTCCTTAGCACCCCCAGATCATGTGGGATGCATCTCTTGGCACATGCCTCATCATGATGAGGTGTGTGGATGGGATGCATCCCTTTATGATGCATCCTCCATCTCTTATAAATAAGAGGTGCCTTGGGGTTCTAAAAATCATCCAAGAAAAAAAGCTCTCTTCTCTCTCCCTTATCCCTTCTTTCTTACAAGCCTCTCTCTTTTGGTCCTAACCCAAGACAAGAGGGTCTCTTAGGACAAAAAGGCTAGTGAATGTTTAGAGGTAGAAAGGAAGAAGGAAGTGAAGAAAAATCAGCCAATTAAATCCTTTGGAAGGATTGAACAATTAGAATCAAGTTGGTGGAGCTAGAGTCTCTGAACCCATTCCTGTGTGGATCAACATCGGAGGGTGAAATTGGGCACCTTAGGACATCTTCAGATATATTGGATATAGCGTGATAGGTATTCTTTATACCAAGATATATTCTACTACATTATTTGGTTTATACTATTAAGGATCTTGGCTTATTAGATTTCATATAATGGTTTATAAGAAAATTTATTAATCCCGTATCTTCCGCTGCGCCCTAGGGCACTGGGAAACCCAACAGTGGTATCAGAGCCACCCTTAATCGGTTTAACCAAATGATAATACATGCTATTATCTTGATGCTATGAGATAGCTAGGTTGTTTGTATGCATGATTAGTTTATGCTATGAGATAGTGTTATACTTCATGTTGTAGCACAGTATAATTGCAAGTACTAAATTATAGAATGTGCAATGAGACCAATATAGTAGTATGAAAACTTTGGGCTGACCCATTCTGGAACAATCGACTAAGTTGGTGTCTAGGAAGGAAGCCCACAGGTGGTTACTTAATTAGGACTCACTCTCTGAGTGAGGGTGCCTCCCACCTGCTTTCCTGGCCAATTATTGATTGTCCTTTATGGTTGAGCTTAATGTTAGTAAGATACTACTATTTGAAAGCCCTCACTAAATTCATAATTAAGTCGTAGTGTTAATTGCTTTAAGCTGAGCCATTCTGAATCAATTGACTAAGTTGGTGTCTAGGAAAGAGGCTACAGGTGGTTATTTAATTAGGACCTTACTAAGTAAGGAGAGCCTCCCATCTGCTTACCCTGGCCAACTATTTGATTGACCTCCATGGAAAAGCTAATTGCTGATATAACACTATAAAGGTCCTTCCTTCATGCTTAGATATTATTATGTCAATATCTATGCTAGCTTGTTGTGATTCCCACAAGGTTAGTATTAGGGATTGATATTGTAATATCTGGTGCATATGATGCATATGCATATTTAATATGTTGTCTTGTTGTGATTCCCACAAGGGCAGCATTATTCAAATATGACTGTATAAAAATGAAGGGTTTTGACTTAACTAGACACAATAGTTTGTTGTGATTCCCACAAGACTATATGTGTGCTAGAGGACAGAATAAAGTTGAGAATTGCATGGGATGCAATTGGAAAGAGTTTTCCTACCTTTGAACTTATAAGGGCTTGTTGTGATTCCCACAAGGTCTTTTTATAAGGAATTTGGATCTCAACCCCACTAAGAAAATTAGTATTTTCTCGTTCATCATACTTGAGGGTTATGATATTCGATAAAAATAGTGGAAGTAACAATTAGATAAAAGTCCTTGTCTGATTGAATACATGTCATCATGATTGGTCTGCTTATATTAGTGTTCTTTGTAAGTATAGATTAATTCTGCAAAAATGGGCATCTTCACTCTCACTTAGAGGTATCTTAGATACAAACAAATTGACTGGTCCCAACTATGTGGATTGGTTGAGGAATTTAAAGATTGTTCTCACACAAGAAAAACTTTCCTACATTCTTGAAACCCCTGACCTAGGGTCAGCAGGGGAAGATGCAACTGAGGAGGAATTGGCCACCATATCGTATGTGGAAAAATGACAGTTTGACTGTTAAATGTATCATGCTTGCTTCTATGAATAATGAATTGCAGAGGCAACATGATAGCATGGATACTCACTCCATACTCTTAACTTAAAGGAGTTATATGGTGAGCAGAGCAGAACTGCTAGATATGAGATATCTAAACAGTTGTTCCCGTGCTAGAATGATCGAGGGATCGTCTGTGCAAGACCACTGTTTAAAGGTTATAGACTTAATCACTCGATTAATCAACTTGGTTTTGCTATGGACAGTGAGCTCAGTCAGGATTTGATCCCTGCAATCACTACCCGACTCATTCTCGCAGTTTGTCATGAATTATCACATGAACAAACTGAATTCCTTCCTGCTTGAGCTTCTAAATATGCTGAAAACAGCAGAGTCCTCACATCAAGAAGGACAAGGGTCCGATCCTCTTGTTGGTGAGAGCTCAAAGAAGAAGTCGGGCAACAAGGGTTCAAAGAAAAAACTAAACCCTAAGAGTCACATCAAAAAGAAGAAAGGAAAGAAAATCTCTGGACCCGGTACCCTGTTTCCACTATGGCAAGACGGGGTATTGGAAAAGAAACTGCAAGAGCTTTTCTTGCAAGTGTGAAGCCTGATGCAAGTGTTGCATCAAAAGATATGTTTTTATTACATGCCAATATGACATTAAGTTCTTCTGATTCTAATTCATGGGTATTGGATACCGTTGTGGTTCTCACATATGCAAATCTTTGCATGGACTGCAGAAAATTAGAAGACTGAAGAAAGGTGACTTCGAGCTATATGGCACTGGAGGAGAATCCATCCAGGCTGAAGCTGTTGGCACCTACATACTGGAGCTACCCTCCGGAAAGTTCTTGAAGCTAGAAGACTGTTATTTTATGCCAAAAATCATTAGAAATGTAATTTCAATTCCTTTATTGCTTAAGAAAGGATTCGAAATAAATGGAAAGAGCAATGGTTGCTCTATTTCTTTATCTAATGAGTATTATTGTCATGGTACTATGGAAAATGGTCTTTTAGTATTATGTCTTCATAATGTTTATGTTTCATATTGGCAAAGATAATAAAAGAAAAAGAGAAAATATTAATAATACCCTCCTCTGGCATTATCGATTAGGTCATATTAGTGAGACAAGGTTACATAAGTTGTATAAAATAAATTTTTTGACCCTTATGATTTTGAATCATTAGGAACTTGTGAATCTTGTCTTATGGGTAAAATGACCAAGTCTCCATTCTCGGGACATGGAGAAAGGGCAAGTGAGTTGTTAGAACTCGTACACACTGATGTGTGCGGTCCTATGTCAACTCAAGCTAGAGATGGATACTCTTACTTCATCACATTTACTGATGACTTATCAAGGTTCGGTTTTGTGTATCTAATGAAACATAAATCCGAAGCCTTTGATAAATTTAAAGAGTATCAAAGTATGGTCGAAAAACAAACTGGAAAGTGTATTAAAATCCTTCGATCTGATCGAGGAGGAGAATACCTTTCTAGTGAATTTTTAGACTATCTTAAATTAAAGGGTATACTCTCTGAATGGACACCTCCATATACGCCACAATTAAATGGTGTAGCTGAAAGGAGGAATCGTACCTTATTAGATAGGTAGGCTTCACAAATCTTCCAATTTCCTTCTGGGGACATGCCCTAGAAACTGCTGCATTAGTATTAAATAGAGTACCATCTAAATCTGTATCTAGAACTCCATATGAGATATGGAAAGGAAAGAAACCTAATCTTAAGTATCTTAAGATATGGGGTTGTCATGCTTATGTCAAAAGAAATTTTGGACATAAGCTAAGTGCTAGATCGGACAAATATATATTTGTAGGTTATCCTAAAGACAGTTTAGGATATATCTTCTATAATCCTACCGAACAAATGGTATTTGTTGCTAGGCATGCCACTTTCTTGGAAAAAGAGTTTTTTTTTTAGAAAAGGGCAAGGATAGAAGAATTGAACTTGATGAAGTTCAAGACCTACAAGGTGAGACACATAATAATCCTCAACCAGATGTACCCATGAAAGAGGTACAGCCACTACACACTACTCCTCTTCGAAGGTCAGAAAGAGTGCGAAATGCACGTGAGAGGTACGGATTTATTATTGAGAATGATGAAGCCCACATCGTTGATAACGATGACCCTCTGACCTATTCGGAAGCTGTCAAGAGTAGGGACTCTGACAAATGGTTGGACGCCATGAAATCCGAGATAGATTCTATGTATACAAACCAAGTGTGGACTTTGGTTGATGCACCTGAGGGAGTGATTCCAATAGGGTGCAAATGGGTATACAAGAAGAAGATAGGAGCTGATGGCCAAGTAGAAACCTACAAGGCCAGGCTAGTGGCAAAAGGTTTCAGGCAAAAACAAGGCATTGATTATGATGAAACTTTTTCGCCAGTAGCTATACTCAAATCTATTCGGATTATGCTTGCTATAGCTGCATACTATGATTATGAGATCTGGCAGATGGATGTCAAAACCGCCTTCCTTAATGGTCACATTGAGGAAGAGGTCTATATGACACAGCCAGAGGGATTTGTCTCAAGAGGGAGAGCAATCAAGTATGTAGGCTTAAGAAATCCATTTATGGATTAAAGCAGGCATCTAGAAGTTGGAACATCCATTTTGACATGATAGTCAAAGAGTTTGGCTTCATTAAAAATATAGATGAACCTTGTGTGTACAAGAAGACTAGTGGGAGTGCTATTGTCTTCTTGATATTATATGTGGACGATATATTGGTCATTGGAAATGATGTTCCAATGATGCAATCGGTCAAGACTTGGCTATCAAAGAAATTTTGCATGAAAGACTTGGGTGAAGCATCCTATATACTTGGTATAAGGATCTATAGAGATAGATCTAAAAGGATGCTAGGTTTGTCCCAGTCTAGGTACATAGATAATGTGCTGAAGAGGTTCAGCATGGATGGAAGTAAGAAAGGTTTCTTACCCATAGGACATGGCATACAACTCTCTAGGAAGATGTCTCCTAAGACATCTGAAGAGAGGAATAGAATGAGTTCTATTCCCTATGCTTCAGCAGTAGGGTCGATCATGTATGCTATGTTATGTACCAGGCCTGATGTAGCTTATGCCTTAGGTATGGTAAGTAGATTTTAGGCAGATCCCGGGGAGGATCATTGGAAAATTGTGAAAAGCATTCTCAAATACTTGAGAAGGACTAGAGATGTTTTTCTGATTTATGGAGGATCAGAATTGAAACTAGAAGGCTATTCAGATTCTAGCTTTCAATCTGATCCAGATGATAGCAAGTCAATCTCTGGATATATCTTCACTTTGAATGGTGGAGCTGTGAGTTAGAAAAGTTCCAAACAGCAAACTGTAGCTGACTCAACTACTGAGGCAGAATACATAGCTGTTAGTGAAGCTGCTAAGGAAGCAGTCTGGATGAAGAAGTTCATCACAGAGCTGGGTGTAGTTCCTGAGATTGCCGGACCAGTCCCAGTTTATTGCGATAACACTGGAGCAGTTGCACAGGCTAAGAAACCAAGGTCTCATCATAGATCCAAGCATATTTTGAGACGCTTCCACCTTGTTCGAGAGATAATCGAAAGACAAGACGTCAAGATTGAACGAGTAGACACAAAGTGTTGGGAACCCGCCCATGCCGCTGATATTTCAAAAATTTTCAGATGGCAGCGGAATCGGCATGCACGGGTTCGACGTTCATCGCATGAACGCTTGTTTCGAGACCTTTCGTAATTAGGTAAGAATTAAAACTTTTAGAACTAATAGGAAGATCAAATCTTCACCTTGCACGGGTAGACGATCACCGCGAATCTGAATTCGTGGTTATGGGAGAGGGTTCGCTTGAAGCTGTTCAAACGTCCGGCCTCTACGGGTATCCACACGAAGTAGAGAACCGATCAAAGCTTTCTTGTCTTCCCGGGGTGCTAGCTCCCTTGCAAAGACTCCTTTGATGGCTGATCTCTTCTCTTTCTTTCAACTCTTGAAAGTGCTTGAGAGGAGGAAGAAGAAGGTTGAAGAAGAGGAAGAAGAAGAATCCCCACGCAGCCTTCTTTCTTTTCCCTGCGTTGGAAGGAAGAAGGGAGGAAGAGGATGCCGCCAACCTTTGGCCTTGGTCTTCCTTGCTTGCGGCTGATCACAAGAAGAGAGGAGAGGGAGGCTCACGGCAAGGAGAAGGAGGAGTTCTTCTGTGCTTAGGGCGCCGGCCTCACACCTCCTTTTATAGCCATCTAGGGTTCCTACTAAGTAGGAGCCCTAGACATCTTTCCCAAGAGGGGGCGCCGGCCCCCTCTCTTGTGCCGCACCAATGGATCAAGGGGGAGGGGCCCTCCCTCTTGGTAAACCCTAGTCCACATTAGGGTTTGCATTGCCCTAATGTGGTCAAGCCCTTATCCTATTAGGTTTAGCCCAAGGGTGAACCAATGGATCCAATCTAGGTAAGTCCTAATCCAATTAGAACTTGAATCAATTTTGACTCAATTGAACTCTTCAATCCTAATCCAATTAGGAGTCTTATTGATTCATTAGATTAATAATTAATTGTGACTTAAGAAACCCTAATCCATATTAGGATGTATTTAGTCCTAATCCAATTAGGATTAGATTTGAATCCGAAGTCCTAATCCAATTAGGATTCCTAGGAATCCTACTCCAAGTAGGAATCCGATTTAGATTCAAAATTCCTAATCTCATTAGAATTGAGGAATCCTATTCCAAGTAGGAATCTCAGTCCTAATCCAATTAGAACTCTAGGTATCCTACCCGAAGTAGGATTCTTGTTTCAAGTCCAATTAATTAATTTCTTTTTCCTTCTTCAACCTTTTATCAATCAAATTGATTTCTTGTGATTCCTAATCATGATTTCAACCATCGGATCGGTCAATACTTCTAGTGTGTGTGACCCCATAGGTTCTATTCTGACTGGTAGTGAGATATATTGTGATCTCTATCACTATATCATTGAAAACTCCTTTCAATGGGTTGGAACGATTCCAACTCAACTCATTGGGGTTTATCGATCATCAAGATAATCCCTATGAGTCCCACCATCCACCAGTGACACCTAGCAGCATGTAGTGGCTACCCAGCAGAATGGAATGATGAACCTCTAGGTGCAGTTAACATGTGATACAGTCCTACTATCGTGGATCCCTACAGGACGGAGGTCATGGACAACTCGTCAAACCCCATCGTCTGTCATATGTCAAGATTTATTCGACTCGAGTTCGATAGTGAAAAAACTCTTTCTCCACTGTGCATACTGCCCCGGCCGAGGTCTTACGAACTCAGTCTTATAAATCACATAGGATCTCTCCTTATCTATCAAGGTCGATAGATTCCATATAGGTGCATACCCTACTCCTACAGTGAACTTACTGCAGCCAATCTACACTGCATGGACCCATATGGCTAGAGACCATGTATGTGTGCAGTCAAACTACAATAACCTCACTGTGAGTAGCCGAAGCGCCGCAGGTCAAAGGACCAGTCACACTACTGCAACATCAAGCAAGTCACTGACGAGTGGATAGACATCCAAGTGACTTCTTGTATTGGTCACGCTCAGTACCCTTGTTCTCTAACAAGCACCTGCACTATCACTTCAGTGTCCCTACACTGTGGACTCAAGTCTCGTCCATCCAGAAGGAGAGTGATCTGTGCACTGATCGGATCGATCACCGTCCTCGTGATGATCCTTTGATCAGGAGCATTTAGAAATTAATCACCAATGATACATGGCTCAAATTCTCAACTCTTGAGAATATGTATCATCATCTTATTAATTTCTTGGACGATTCATAGACACATAAACAATATGAATGAAAAAGATGCCTTTTATTTATTCAATAATAAATAGTCAAGTACAAAATTATGTCCCTAGAATCAACAATGTGTCAGCCAAACTGGCTTCTAGGGCATACATCTAACAATCTCCCACTTGCACTAAAGCCAATTGGTCATATATCTTAGGCCCATCTTCTCAAGGTGGGCTTCAGTCTTTTGCTGACTCAGCTGCTTAGTGAAAGGGTCTGCCACGTTATCCGCGGAGTCTACTCTCTGCACCTCTACATATTTCTTCTCCACATAGTCGCGTATGAGGTGAAAGCGCCGCTCTATATGCTTAGACTTCTGATGAGACCTTGGCTCCTTAGCAAGGGCTATGGCGCCATTGTTATCGCAGTAGAGTGTTATGGCATCTGATGTCATCACATCCAGCTCTGCAATGAATTTCTTGAACCAGAAGCCTTCCTTAGCAGCTTCAGAGGCGGCGATGTATTCGGCTTCCATAGTCGAATCAGCAATGATCGGTTGTTTAGAACTCTTCCAATTCACCGTACCACCATTGCACAAGAACACGTATCCAGATGTTGACTTTCTGTCATCGACATCAGTCATGAAGTCTGAATCTGTGTACCCTTCTACCTTTAACTCTGATGATCCTCCAAAAACCAAGAATAAATCTTTAGTTCTTCTCAAGTACTTAAGAATATTCTTCACAGCTGTCCAGTGTTCTTCACCTGGATTCGACTGATATCTGCTTGTGACACTCACAGCAAGAGCTATATCAGGTCGTGTACATAGCATGGCATACATGAGGCTTCCTATTGCCGATGCATAAGGAATCTTGCTCATGCGTTGAATCTCCTCAGGTGTGTTGGGGCACATCTTCTTGGAGAGATGAATTCCATGCCTTAGGGGTAAAAGACCCCTCTTGGAGTTTTCCATGCTGAACCTCTTCAGCACCTCCTCTATGTACATTTTCTGTGACAGGCCAAGCATCCTTTTAGATCTATCTCTATAGACCTTTATTCCCAAAATATAGGATGCTTCCCCAAGGTCTTTCATGGAGAATTCTTTTGACAACCAGACCTTGACCGAGGTTAGCATGGGAATATCATTCCCAATCAGGAGAATGTCATCTACGTACAGTACGAGAAAAATGACAGCACTCCCACTAACCTTTTTATAAACACATGGTTCCTCTTCGTTTTTGATGAAATCAAACGTTTTGATTGCATCATCGAAACGAGTGTTCCAACTCCGAGAGGCTTGCTTTAGTCCATAGATGGACCTTTGCAGCTTGCAGACCTTGTGATCTCCATCACTGGAAGAAAAACCCAAAGGCTGTTCCATATAGATATCTTCATCAAGATATCCATTCAGGAAAGCAGTTTTCACATCCATCTGCCAGATTTCATAATCATGAAATGCTGCAATGGCAAGCAATGTTCGAATGGATTTTAGCATGGCTACAGGTGAAAAGGTCTCCTGATAGTCAATGCCTTCGCGCTGACTATACCCTTTCGCCACAAGCCTTGCCTTATAGGTCTCTACCTCTCCATCCGAACCTATCTTCCTTTTGTAGATCCATTTGCATCCAATAGGTACAATACCTTCTGGTGGATCTACTAAGGTCCAGACTTGGTTGGAATGCATGGAGTCTATCTCTGACTTCATAGCTTTCAGCCATTTCTCGGAATCGATATCAGATATCGCCTCGTTGTAGGTTTTGGGATCTTGTATGTGATCCCTATCTCCCACTAGGAACATTTCCTCGGTATCCTCTTCTAGTATACCTAAGTATCTATCGGGAGGATGGGAGACCCTACTAGATCTACGAGGTGGTTGAGGGACATCGTGTACTGGCTCCTTATGAATAGGTTCTATAGGATCCATGACTCGTTGCTTTTCAGAGACTTTCTCTTCAAGCTCAATTTTCCTCCCACTGCCTCTATCAAGGATAAACTGATTTTCCAAGAAGATGGCATGACGGCTCACAAACACATTGTGATCCTCTGAGACGTAAAAATTGTATCCTAATGACTCTTTAGGATATCCTATAAAACGAGCACTTATGGTCCTAGCCTCTAACTTGTCCGCCTGTAGTCGCTTGACGTGGGCCGGACACCCCCAAATCTTGAGATGACCCAGACTTGGTTTCTTACCATGCCATATCTCATACGGTGTGGTAGGAACGGATTTAGAGGGAACTCTATTCAATAAATAAATCGCTGTGAGTAAGGCATCTCCCCAAAGGAACATAGGTAAATCAGTGAAGCTCATCATGGACCTGACCATATCCAATAGGGTCCGATTTCTCCTCTCTGACACCCCGTTGAGTTGAGGTGTACCCGGAGGTGTCCATTGTGAGACTATGCCGTTTTCTTTGAGATAGTCCCGGAATTCTCCACTAAGGTATTCTCCTCCTCGATCTGATCGAAGAGCCTTAAGAGGTTTTCCAGTTTGTTTTTCTACTTCATTTTTGAACTCTTTGAACTTTTCAAAGGATTCAGACTTGTGTCTCATAAGATACACATACCCATACCGTGAATAATCATCGGTAAAGGTAATGAAGTAAGAATAACGTCCCCTGGCTAGCACATCGAATGGGCCACATACATCTGTATGTACTAGGGTAAGTATTTCAGTGGTCCTCTCCCCATGTCCTACAAAGGGTAGTCTGGTCATCTTTCCTTGAAGACAGGACTCGCAAACTGGATATGACTCGGAAGTCAATGAGCCTAAGAGCCCATCTTTATCCATTTTGTTCATTCTATCTTCTCCAATATGGCCAAGTCTGAGGTGCCACAAATATCTTTGGTTTATCTCATCTCTGGATCTTTTGGATCCTTTGGCACTCACATCTTGCTCGGTAACATTCACAGATACATCCATATGTAAATGGTAGAGACTGTCAATCATAAAACCACGTGCGACTATTTTATTTCTCAAATAAATAGAACAGCAGTCTTTGTCAAATGTAAAAACATGACCTTCCTGTGCTAGACATAAAACAGAAATCAAATTTCTGCTAGCAACAGGTACATAATAGCAGTCTCTAAGTATTAAACTAAATCCAGACGGTAGTCGCAGATGGTAGGTGCCCACAGCCACAGCAGCAACTTTTGCCCCGTTGCCAACCCGAAGGGTTACCGCACCTTCCGCCAGCCTTCTACTTTCCTTTAGACCCTGCATGGTAGTGCACAAATGAGCACTAGAACCAGAATCTATAACCCAACTAGAAGTAGAAGAAACCGTTAGATTAGTTTCAATAATGAGCAAGTCTATACCTTCTGAAGGTGTGTCACCTTTCTTGTTCTTCAGGCTCTCGAGGTATGAAGGACAGTTTCTCTTCCAGTGGCCTTCGACATTGCAGTGGAAACATTTTCCTTTGTCGTTAGCCCTTTTCTTTTGAACTTCCTTCTTTGGCTTCTTGTCTTTCTTCTGCTTCTTTGCAGGCTTCTTTTTCTTCCAAGTAGACTTTCTCTTGGAACCAGAAGTCAACTCAGCAGCGAGGACATTGCCCCTTGAACCTTTCAAGGCTCCCTCAGCAGTTACCAACATGTTGATTAGTTCAGTCTTAGTGCATTCAATCTTATTCATGTGGTAGTTTACTATAAACTGACCAAATGAATCAGGAAGTGACTGTAGGATCAAATCCACTTGCAATTCCTTGTGCATGTCCATACCGAGCTTCTCAAGCTCCTCTAGGTCCTTGATCATGGTCAGACCGTGATCATGAACAGACTGCCCTTCGCGCATCTTTGCTTTGAAAAGCCTCTTGGACACTTCAAAACGAGCTGTGCGACTCTGCTCACCGTACAACTCTTGTAGGTGTGCCAGTATGTCCCTAGCAGTCTTTATATTTTCATGCTGGCATTGGAGTTCATTAGACATAGATGCCATCATATAGCATTTTACTCTAATGTCATCGTCCAACCACTTTTTATGCATCTCACGCTGAACATCAGTGGGACGTGCTGGTAATGTGGGGATATCTGAATCGAGTATATAACCTATCTTCTCACAGTCCAAAACTATTTTGAGATTTCTAAGCCAGTCCTTGTAATTGGTTCCGGTCAGTCGGTTGGTCTCAAGAATACGGGTCAAAGGGTTTGAAGCCGACATTGTATCTGCAGAGAGTAAAGATTCTAGTTAGACTCTTGTACTTGATCCTAATCTGTCCTAAGGTCTTTTAGAACAAATATGACTCCCACTATTTTCTCGAATTCCTCACACTCCCCTCGTAGGAAAACGGAAATCCCACACGACTAGGGTTTCTAGTGGGTACTGCGGTCCCACCAATTTACATGCCACCTCACCTAACAGTTATTGGTGACACATAGATGGATGAGTGTACAACTCTTGTACAATGCTTCTCAAGCATGTTGCAGTGCAACTTGGTCTCTAAGCCATGAAGACCTCACCTAACAGTTATTGGTCCCATTTCTTAGTTAAGTCAGACCCACTGTATAACCGTAGGAATAAAGTCGTCATTGGGTCCTCACCTAACAGTTATTGGTGCCCAACCCCACCTTTACCCTACAACATCTCATGTCTATAGAGAGGTCCAGCCCCCCAATGCAACTTGACCACTGTATCCAGCCGAGACAAGTCAACATCAGAAAGGCCTTAGCAGCTCTACTACAGTGGAAGACCTATTGACTTAATATTGGTTAATCAGGTCTTAGTGTTTGCAACTTGAGCCTTTCATAAGAGGTAATCGAACAATTGGCCAGGTAAGCAGGTGGGAGGCTCCCCTTACTCAGAGAGTAAGGTCCTAATTAAGTAACCACCTTTCATGCTTTCCTAGACACCAATTAGATCAATTAATCTAATATGACTTGCTCATGTCGGTTCACTCTCGACTTGATTGAGGAGGTTTTGATTTAGGTCTCAATTGGGTTTGCTATATCACATGTAGACCTATCTACCCGACTCTCATTCACATCACATGCAAACGGCGCATTGCAGGCAGTTATAATCGCGGCAATAATTAAAGCTAAACTTTAACTAGGTGATGATCATGGATTCTAATTAGGTCGTATTACAAGCACATGCACATCAATCGATCAAGTGGTCTTCAACTCTTGAATTGGATCCAAGCTTCCTTGATTCGATCCTTGATCAACTCTTGATCCCATCGCCATCAACCGCTTAGATCACCGTCATCTCATGCCTTTGCTTCAACTTGATCGTTGATGTACATCACATCACAGAAATACAACCAGATGTAAAATAAAAATAAAAATAATTTACATCTCCTTTTAGGAGGTACGCAGGCCTCTCAAAACATCAAATAAGATGCATGCAAGCATCTGAAAAATTACATGACATCGGAGATCACATCGCAGGTCATTACATTTGATACCAAAAGGGGTTGAATCCTATGACCATCACCGTATGCTACAATTATAATTTTCAGATCTGAAACTTAACTGATTATATCATGACATAGGTCGCTGATCATGCTAATCATGATTCTAAAATTTGTAATCCCATTAACAATGCAATTAGAATCATCTTTTTATCACATAAAAATCAGCATGTAAAAATCAGCACCCCTGAAAAAATCTGCATGCAGAATTTTTCAGCATGCATGATCATTTAATTTTCATAATATGCCTTTAGATATTTAATTCTTACCTTAATCTACGAAGCCTAGGCTCTGATACCACTGTTGGGAACCCGCCCATGCCGCTGATATTTCAAAAATTTTCAGATGGCAGCGGAATCGGCATGCACGGGTTCGACGTTCATCGCATGAACGCTTGTTTCGAGACCTTTCGTAATTAGGTAAGAATTAAAACTTTTAGAACTAATAGGAAGATCAAATCTTCACCTTGCGCGGGTAGACGATCACCGCGAATCTAAATTCGTGGTTATGGGAGAGGGTTCGCTTGAAGCCGTTCAAACGTCCGGCCTCTACGGGTATCCACACGAAGTAGAGAACCGATCAAAGCTTTCTTGTCTTCCCGGGGTGCTAGCTCCCTTGCAAAGACTCCTTTGATGGCTGATCTCTTCTCTTTCTTTCAACTCTTGAAAGTGCTTGAGAGGAGGAAGAAGAAGGTTGAAGAAGAGGAAGAAGAAGAATCCCCACGCAGCCTTCTTTCTTTTCCCTGCGTTGGAAGGAAGAAGGGAGGAAGAGGATGCCGCCAACCTTTGGCCTTGGTCTTCCTTGCTTGCGGCTGATCACAAGAAGAGAGGAGAGGGAGGCTCACGGCAAGGAGAAGGAGGAGTTCTTCTGTGCTTAGGGCGCCGGCCTCACACCTCCTTTTATAGCCATCTAGGGTTCCTACTAAGTAGGAGCCCTAGACATCTTTCCAAAGAGGGGGCGCCGGCCCCCTCTCTTGTGCCGCACCAATGGATCAAGGGGGAGGGGCTTGCGCCCCTCCCTCTTGGTAAACCCTAGTCCACATTAGGGTTTGCATTGCCCTAATGTGGTCAAGCCCTAATCCTATTAGGTTTAGCCCAAGGGTGAACCAATGGATCCAATCTAGGTAAGTCCTAATCCAATTAGAACTTGAATCAATTTTGACTCAATTGAACTCTTCAATCCTAATCCAATTAGGAGTCTTATTGATTCATTAGATTAATAATTAATTGTGACTTAAGAAACCCTAATCCATATTAGGATGTATTTAGTCCTAATCCAATTAGGATTAGATTTGAATCCGAAGTCCTAATCCAATTAGGATTCCTAGGAATCCTACTCCAAGTAGGAATCCGATTTAGATTCAAAATTTCTAATCTCATTAGGATTGAGGAATCCTATTCCAAGTAGGAATCCCAGTCCTAATCCAATTAGAACTCTAGGTATCCTACCCGAAGTAGGATTCTTGTTTCAAGTCCAATTAATTAATTTCTTTTTCCTTCTTCAACCTTTTATCAATCAAATTGATTTCTTGTGATTCCTAATCATGATTTCAACCATCGGATCGGTCAATACTTCTAGTGTGTGTGACCCCATAGGTTCTATTCTGACTGGTAGTGAGATATATTGTGATCTCTATCACTATATCATTGAAAACTCCTTTCAATGGGTTGGAACGATTCCAACTCAACTCATTGGGGTTTATCGATCATCAAGATAATCCCTATGAGTCCCACCATCCACCAGTGACACCTAGCAGCATGTAGTGGCTACCCAGCAGAATGGAATGATGAACCTCTAGGTGCAGTTAACATGTGATACAGTCCTACTATCGTGGATCCCTACAGGACGGAGGTCATGGACAACTCGTCAAACCCCATCGTCTGTCATATGTCAAGATTTATTCGACTCGAGTTCGATAGTGAAAAAACTCTTTCTCCACTGTGCATACTGCCCCGGCCGAGGTCTTACGAACTCAGTCTTATAAATCACATAGGATCTCTCCTTATCTATCAAGGTCGATAGATTCCATATAGGTGCATACCCTACTCCTACAGTGAACTTACTGCAGCCAATCTACACTGCATGGACCCATATGGATAGAGACCATGTATGTGTGCAGTCAAACTACAATAACCTCACTGTGAGTAGCCGAAGCGCCGCAGGTCAAAGGACCAGTCACACTACTGCAACATCAAGCAAGTCACTGACGAGTGGATAGACATCCAAGTGACTTCTTGTATTGGTCACGCTCAGTACCCTTGTTCTCTAACAAGCACCTGCACTATCACTTCAGTGTCCCTACACTGTGGACTCAAGTCTCGTCCATCCAGAAGGAGAGTGATCTGTGCACTGATCGGATCGATCACCGTCCTCGTGATGATCCTTTGATCAGGAGCATTTAGAAATTAATCACCAATGATACATGGCTCAAATTCTCAACTCTTGAGAATATGTATCATCATCTTATTAATTTCTTGGACGATTCATAGACACATAAACAATATGAATAAAAAAGATGCCTTTTATTTATTCAATAATAAATAGTCAAGTACAAAATTATGTCCCTAGAATCAACAATGTGTCAGCCAAATTGGCTTCTAGGGCATACATCTAACACAAAGAACAATATAGCAGACCCATTTACTAAAGCTCTACCACAGCAGCAATTCAATCGTCACCTCGATTGTATGGGGTTAAAATATAAGGGCGATTGGCTTTAGTGCAAGTGGGAGATTGAAAGAGTAGATGCCCTATAAGCCAATCATTTGATGGGTTTCTCTTTGTAATCCTCCAAATCATGTACTTTGACACTCGATATATATCAATAAAGGCATTGTGTTTCATCATTTGCTGCTTATCTATTTTATTATTGGATGATGAACCCCATAAATTAGGACATTGGTTTTAAGGGTTGTGATGAGATCATACCAGTGAGACCTAAAATCCTAAAATCCTAATTTAGAATATTCTCAGTCAAATTGGTATATTGAGTCGGGGATCAATATTACCGAAAAGACTGGCACATCTTATGTATGCTCAATGTAGAGGGTGATTGATCTCACAATCACTTATGTGAGACACTAATACAAAGATGTGGGTGCTCATTAGAGGAATGAGTTCACTGAAATGACCAGCCATGAGAACATCTTATGGATTCTTACTTAATTATCAAGTGATCCTTAGACCTGAGATCACCATGGTACCTTGTGCACTTGAAGCTATGTTTTGGTTTATCCTCATTCACGACATTGCGTTGTATACGGGGTGTTGCCCAGATAGACAACCCAAGAGGGGGGGGTGAATTGGGTTTTTAAATTAACTTGAATATTTAAAACTTTGTGGATGATTAATTTAAAGCTATAGCAAGTTGTTTAATTAAAGCTAAGTGCTGTGAGTAGTGTCCAGGGAAGAAGATGAGAGACAATGCACTACAAACACAAAGTTTTATAGTGGTTCGGAGCTAACCCTTGCTCCTACGTCCACTCCCCAAGTCTCACTTGGGAATTTCACTATAACCCCCTTGGATTACAGCCGGTTGTTTTGCAAGCTCACAACCAAACTTGTTGTTTTACGAGCTCACAACGAACTCGGTCGGTTTTTCCAGGCTCACCGACTAGAACCAAACCCCGATTGTTTTCCCGGGCTCACAATCAAACCCTTACACACGTTGGTTTTAACTTGGCTCACCAACCAACCTTAAACCCCTTGATTCAATCCCCCGATTGAATCAAGTAAATACAAGAGATAGAAGAAAACAGAAAATAGCTTCTCAAAAAGCAGATTTAAAACAATATAATCGTAAAGGAGTTAGAAGCCCTCAAACGCTTTTAAGCTGGTGAAGAGGTATGGCTTCTGGAACTCCGGTCTCCTCTTGAAAGAGTGGTCGACTTGAATGCAGGAGGAGGAAGCTTTGATTGTTGGGAAGAAGTTGTTGGAGCAGTAAATGCAGATCTCCCCTTTTTCGTTTAAGAGCACTTGGAGAGCTTGAAAACTTGAATGCTTGGAGTGGAATGTCTATTCTCTACCTTGCTACAGTCCTCTGTGGCTATTTAAGCCAACCCCCACGGAAACTAGCCGTTACTCTGCTTTTTCTGGCCGTTCTGCACACTCTGCGCAGCCTGACAATATGACCGTTGGTGGGTTGAAGTCGACTCGCGCGATCAGGAGTCGACTCGGCTGTAGCAGGAGTCGACTCACGCTTTTCCGGAGTCGACTCGGCAACTGTTCCAAATTTGAATTAAAGTTGCAGTCTTGACTGGGAGTCGACTCGTCTTGACCTGGAGTCGACTCGCCAACTTCTGGAGCTGACGTGGCAATTTTGGAGTCGGCTCATCCACTGAAGTCCGTGGATCCAAATTTGAATTTTGTCCACTCGAGTCGACTCGACTGTCCTGGGAGTCGACTCGAATCTCAGAGCCCGAACTCCCGATTCTCTGTCTTTTGGCTCATCCAGTCTTGGAGTCGACTCGAATTTCCTTGAAGTCGACTCGGCTCTCAGTTTCCGAAAGTTGGTCTTCTGCCTTTTGACGTGAAGCTTGTCTCGGAGTCGACTCGAGCTGTCTGTGAGTCGACTCGAATCTCAGAGGTAGTAACATGGTCTTCTGTCTGTTGATGGTCGCTCAGTCTCGGAGTCGACTCGCGTACTGCGGGAGTCGACTCGAATCTCAGAGTCCGAAAACTGCTCTCTGACTTTTCTTTGTGTTTCTTTTGGAGTCGACTCTTACTACCCTGGAGTCGACTCGTTGAACATTGGAGTCGACTCGCGCACTTCGGGAGTCGACTCGTTGACAGTTTCTGAGTTGAAGCTTTCTGTCCTTCTGTCTGTTCTCAGTCGGAGTCGACTCGTACTGATCTGGAGTCGACTCGAGCTCGTGCCAGTGAACTTGATACGCTTGGAGTCGACTCGTGATACTCGGGAGTCGACTCGAGTCTCAGACATTGGTTCATGCAGACTTCTTAACTTATCCAAAATACTATGAACCAAGTCTAGAAACACTTGGACAGGATTTTCACTGAAACACTCAATTGAATTCATTAGTAATCACAAGATATACTCAAATGCTTTGAGCTCATCAAAATCAAATGGGGTTTTAATCAATCACTCCACAATCTCCCCCTTTTTGATGATGACAAAACTTTGAGTATATGTAAAGTGAATTGCTCATAAAATAATGAAGTAAAATCCATAAATGAATTCAAATGTCTGATAATTTAATTTATCCAAGTTTGAAAGGAGTGAAACATTAAATTTCGGAGTTAAAGCTCCCCCTTTCATTTGGAATTATATAAGCCTTCATATTATGCAATCAATTGTTCGGCTTATATGTCATTAATGATTTAGCTTGATTAAAATTCAGATTCTCCCCCTTTTTACATATTTTATACATATTTCTCCCCCTTTTTGTCATCATACCAAAAAGGAGGTAATCACACACAATCAATGGCACAACCAATCATCAAATGGCACATAATTGAAGATAAAATATCTACTCATTGTATTGATATGAATGTGAATACATGTGAGAATACAATAAGTAAAGCAAAGCAAGACAAAAAACAACTCAAACACATCTATGTCCTCCTCGAGGATGAAGCTCTCCCTCTCGAGGATGCATCTCCTCCTCTGGAGGGTGTGGCTCCTTCTCTCGAGGATGTGGCACCTCCTCTGGAGGATGGTGCTCCTCCTCTCAATCGGCTCTGCTCCATGAGGAGGGTGACTGCATCTGTCACATGTCCGAGCTGCGTGATAATAGACGTGGTGGCTCTGCTATGTGTAGTGGAGAGCTCTGTCACCGACGCCTGAAGTCCAGTCACCGATGTCTGTAGTGCGTCCAGCTTGTCGATGAGTACATTCGACAAGCGCTCGGCCCCCTCGGTGGTGGTGTGCATGTCACGACCTATCTCCTCTCGCATCTGTCGAGTGGAGCTCGTGACCTCACTCATGCTATGGAACTGGGCCTGGACCAAACTCCGGATATTGTAGATCTCTTCCCGTACATGAGCCGTCATGTCAGTCACGGCTGTCAAGGAAGGGACCAGGGCAGAGGAAGTGGGCGCAGAAGAGGGAGCAGGCACCGAGCCGCGGATCTCCCGAAGCAGCTCGTCCTTCAGATCTCGGACGATCTCCTGCCGGAGCTCCCGGAGCTGCTCTGTATCAATACGGACCTCCATAGATGGTGGAACTGAGGAGGAAGGTCCGGCAGAGGTGGTTGGAGCAGGAGGAGTGGATGGGAGGTCTGGATGGTCTGAATGGTCTGGGTAGTCTGAATCTGGCTCAGGACTGGGTGATGGTCTGGTGGTCTGAGCAGTGAGAGTGGACTTCCTAACCCAGTTCCCTTCTCTCTTCCGAAACCCCATCCTGTGCATAGTCCCCGTACATAAGCGATCAGTCCATCGCAAGGCACGAGAGGGTTCCCTCTCAGGAATGGAAATCTCGTACTGCCTAAAAAGAAGAGTGAATAACATCCCGTATGGGAGTGAGAGCCTAGGTCTATCTAGGGGCTCACACATATACCTATAAATGAGCTTTGGGAAGTTGATCGGGGTGTCCTGAAGGATATAAGACATAATAGCTAAGTCCCTCTCATTCACAAAATCAAATCTCCCTGTCTTAGGGAAGATGGACCTGGACAGAATGCTCAAAAGGATTCTCACTTCAATAGGAAGGGAGCTAGCAGATACCTCATCTAGGGGGGACTGAGGTGGATGCCCTAAGACGACCGTAAGGGCCGCAACTCTATCCTCAGGGTGTGCGGGAGCCACCCCTACTAATGGAAGGTGAAGGATATGGGCAATGAGGTCCTCTGTGACACGCAACGGGACACCTACTACCGTGCCCTCGATACCTCCATCTCCCCGATGGACGGTACTGTAAAACTCTTGAACTAGGCCAGGATAGGTGGAAAGGTCCAAGGTGAGGAAGTACTCTAGGCCCTGGGCTCTAAGCCTATCGCCTATGGTGAACCCCTCCCGGGAGAGATAGTCGAAATCGACAAACCTCCCGGAGGTGACGGCCTTCCCGGCCAACGGCCTAACGAGAACCACCCTAGGCGGGGAACGATCCGGAGGTGGTTGCCTCGCGGGATCGTGCTGCGCCTTGGAGCGCCGCTCGGGACCGGCCTCGGGACGGGACCTCTTCCTAACGACGGTCTTACGAGGTATCTTGACCTAAACGGGAAGAAAAATACCTAGAGGACGGTGAAGGACCGACAGAGGAAGCTCGGGACAGACCGGAAATGACCTAGGAACGGACGGAAACTCAATGTCCGGCGAAGAATCGACGGAAAAAGGGCTTGGAGACGATCAGGGATGACCTAGGAGTCGGCTCTAGGGCTTTGTGAACAGTGGCGGCTTGAGGAAAAGTGTTTGCGAAACGACAACCCTAGGGTTAAAAAGTCGGATCCCGACTGCGAGTCGACTCCCCTGAGTCGCGAGTCGACTCGACCTCGAGTCGACTCCAGAATATGCGCGAGTCGACTCTCTGTTAGCGCATGTAGACTTCGAGTCGACTCCCGACATTGTGCGAGTCGACTCCCCCTCAGCTGCCAACTTTGCGAGTCGACTCCCGCAAATGTGCGAGTCGGCTCCCCCTTAGGAGCCGGCTCTGAAACTTACTCGAGTCGTCTCTAACCTTGGCACGCACCTAAAAACCATGCCATAATCGTGCCAAATGAGGGAAAATCAGCTAATTAAGGACTGATTTGATGATCACTGTATAGAAACTCTATTTTAACCTCATTCTAATCATCAAAATCAATTAATCTAGTGAAAAACTCCCACTAGGATGGATCAATCACTCCTAATCCCCTTCTAAGCACACTAAACCTCTCTTCACTTAGGGGTTTTGTAAAAATGTCTGCTAATTGATTATCAGTACACACAAATTGGAGTGACACATCACCATTCAATACATGATCTCTTATGAAGTGATGTCTTATCTCAATGTGTTTAGTTCTTGAGTGTTGAATTGGATTTTTAGTGAGATTTATGGCACTTGTGTTATCACAATTAATGGGGATTTTATCTTGTTTAATGCCATAATCTTCTAATTGTTGTTTAATCCATAAGATTTGAGCACAACAACTCCCAGCTGCAACATATTCAGCTTCTGCAGTGGATAATGCAACCGAGTTTTGTTTCTTGCTAAACCATGAGATTAGGTTTTCTCCTAGAAATTGACAGGACCCGCTGGTACTTTTTCTATCTAGCTTACATCCAGCGAAGTCTGAATCTGTGTACCCTATTAAGTTTAGGCTAGATTCTTTAGAGTACCACAGCCCTATGTTCTTAGTTCCAATTAAGTATTTAAAGATTCTCTTAACTGCAGCTAGGTGTGATTCTTTAGGATTAGCCTGATATCTAGCACACATGCACACACTAAACATAATATCAGGCCTACTTGCAGTAAGATACAGTAAAGAACCTATCATACCTCTATAAAGTTTTTGATCTACAGATTTACCTGATTCATCTTGGTCTAACTTGCATGATGAGCTCATGGGGGTGCTGATTGACTTGTTTCCCTCCATATCAAACTTCTTGAGCATCTCCTTGATATATTTTGCTTGATTAATGAAGATGCCTCCTTCAGATTGTTTGATTTGAAGCCCGAGGAAGTAGTTCAGCTCTCCCATCATGCTCATCTCAAACTCACTCTGCATCAAATCAGCAAATTCCTCGCAGAGGCGATTGTTAGTAGCACCGAAAATGATATCATCAACATAAATCTGTACTAATAACATATCCTTATTTTTCTTTTTCAGAAATAATGTTGTATCTACATTTCCCCTAGAGAATTCATGTTCTAATAGGAATTTACTAAGTCTCTCATACCATGCTCTAGGTGCTTGTTTTAGTCCATAAAGTGCTTTGTTCAGTTTATACACATGATTAGGGTATTGATGATTTTCAAAACCAGGAGGTTGTTCTACATACATCTCCTCATTAATAAACCCATTTAGAAAAGCACTCTTTACATCCATTTGATATAGTTTGAAGTCCTTAGAGCATGCATATGCTAATAGAAGTCTAATTGCCTCAAGTCTAGCTACGGGAGCAAAGGTTTCATCAAAATCTATGCCTTCTTCTTGATTATAACCCTTTGCTACTAGTCTAGCCTTATTCCTTATAACAATTCCATTCTCATCTAGCTTATTTTTATATATCCATTTAGTACCTATAATTGGATATTCAGAAGGTCTCTCCACTAGATCCCAAATCTTGTTTCTAGTAAATTGATTTAGTTCTTCTTGCATTGCATTTATCCAATTTACATCATTTTCGGCTTCTTCTATATGTTTGGGCTCAAAGTGTGAAACAAAAGCTAGATGATTATTCAAATTCCTAAGGAATGCTCTAGTCCTAACCGGTTGTGATGGATCATCTAGAATTAGTTCCTTAGGATGCCCGTGAGCATACCTCCAAGCTTTAGCTAGCCCATGATCCACTATAGGCTCTTGGTTTGACGATTCTCCTTCAATCAACTTTTGATTATCATCTTGTAATCCCATCTCATCTATCTTTTCTTCAAGTATTTCAATATCATCATCAAAATTAACCTTCTTACTAGATGAGATGTCACTAGAGTCATCAAAAACAACATGTATAGATTCTTCTATAACTAGGGTTCTTTTATTAAAGATTCTATAGGCTTTACTAGTTGTAGAATAACCTAGGAATATTCCTTCATCAGATTTAGGATCAAATTTCCCTAGATTATCTTTCCCATTATTATGTACAAAACACCTACATCCAAAAACATGAAAATAGTTAACTTTTGGTTTTCTGTTTTTCCACAGTTCATAGGGTGTTTTCTTTATAATGGGTCTTAATAAAACTCTATTTAATATATGGCAAGAAGTATTAATGGCTTCTCCCCAAAAGTACTTAGGGAGGTTACTTTCACATAACATCGTTCTAGCCATTTCCTCTAGAGTTCTATTCTTCCTTTCCACAACTCCATTTTGTTGTGGTGTCCTAGGTGCAGAAAAATTATGGGTTATCCCCTTTTTACTACAAAATTCGTCAAATAATTGATTTTCAAATTCGGTACCATGGTCACTTCTAATGGCTATGACTGAAGACTCTCTAGTATTTGTTACTTCCTTATGAAATTTTTTAAACATAGAAAATGCTTGATCCTTATGTACTAGGAACATGACCCATGTGTACCTAGAGTAATCATCTACTATAACAAGACCATATTTATTTCCACCTAGACTTGTTGTTCTAGTTGGACCAAATAGGTCCATGTGTAATAATTCTAGAGGCCTAGAGGTAGAGACACATTTTATGGATTTACAGGAGTTCCTAGATTCACTACAAAAGAAAGGATATCTCCCGACGCTTTTTTTGGTCTCTCCCGACGCTTTTAAGCGTCGGCGAAATTCCAGCCCACGCACCGCAAAGCGTGGGTCAGCCGTCGGGCAGGTGGGAGTGGGTCGGGTTTAACCCGACGTGTCAAAAAAGCGTCGTCGCTCTATGCCGACGCTTTTAAGCGTCGTTCATTTTATACAAACCCGACGCTTAAAAGCGTCAGGAAAGCCCAAAGAATGCCCAGTTTAAAGCAATCAAGAGGTTTTCACCGACGCTTTAAAGCGTCGGTAAATCTACTTTTGCCGACGCTTTTTAGCGTCGGCGTAGGCATGTCGTTTACCGACGCTTTAAAGCGTCGGCAAAGGCGTGCGACCACTTTTTTTACCAACGCTTTAAAGCGTCGGGATTTCTATTTTTTTTAAAAAAATAAAAATACGAAAAAATGGCACCAGCAAAAAAAAATAAACACCAAAATCAGATTAAGCTTATACTGATTGAAAAAAAATGGCACAAGCAGTTTAAGTAACCCTAGGAGTTGGATTGAAAATTACCTGTCTTGAACGTGATCCAACATTTCAGAGTCTGTTGCTCATTGTAATGTCTGGTGTAAATTTAATAGATTTTTTGTTGTTCGTGCTCTTGCTTTTGTTGAGTGAGGTTTACTGTTATATTACATGGATCGTAGAAGTGGCCAAAGTTGCCACCACTGCATGGAAGTGATAGCTAGTGAATCATCTAAGAGTCAACATCCTCGCTTCATAAACATAGGATTACAAGAAAATTTAGACCAAAGCTAGAAACTTTTGCAATGAAAGGATACAACTTTTCAGTTGAAACACCAACTGAAGACAAGCACTTCCTTTGATCAGTTGTTAGTATGCCTACATATCATCCCTAAGTACTTATCAGACCTCTTTACAGAATGTTTTGCTAGATGTGATGCATACTCTTTGTGATGACTAACGATATTTCTAATATCTCACTGATTAACAATAGAAAACAAACACTTTTCTTTGATCATTTTTTAGTAAACCTATCTACATATGTATACAATATGAGTTTCAGTGGTCCCAAACTCGGATATGTAGCCCATTGGGAGCTTCAACCCTTGGAAATTTCAGTATTTTATCTCCTCCAACTTCTTCCCATCTGCAACAGAAATTTGAGAACAATCAGAATTATTCTTGAGAGGATTTAGAGTGCAATCTATGCCCAAGATAGAAGGTGCCCTGTTCCTCTAGTCATTTAACTCAAGCTATGAGACAAACGACAGAGATGTGTGAACTGATGCTTCATTACAAAATTTCAGGAATATTTTTTGATGATCTTTTCCCAAAGAAAGGGGAAAAAAAAAACCTATTTGAAGATCAAAGGGCAGAGACAGAGACAGACCTGTATCTGGTCACAAAGTGGTGAAGAAATGCTGCAATTTCTACTATCCCCAGTTCTTTCCCTGGGCATAGCCTACCTCCTCCACCAAACATCATGAAATGCTGGTGTGATTCCAGGTTCTTTTCCTGTAGTTAGTGAATGACAATGTGGATTAGAGATCAAAGTTTGCATTCAATTAGAAAGAAGCATGCTAGATTTGAATTATTTAAGCATGTTTTAGCCTCATGCTCGCTCACCAGCCATCTCCATGGATTGAAGGTTAGAGGTTCAGGATACAAAAATGGGTCATAATTGATCTCCCTAGTGTAAACATAGATTCTCCACCCTTTTGGAATCACAAATCCTGAAGAAAAACACAGTAGATATCAAGCATTAAGGACCCAAATTTTGTTAAATTCCTGAGGTAACAAGAGGATAACTTAGCATAGGACTGATAAGAACCAAAAATATATACTCCCATTTTTCTCCGAACCCACCTTTCATTTCCACATCTTGGGTTGTCTTCCTGAGCACCCCATTAACAACTGTGGCTATTCTTAGAGTTTCAAAAATTACCTATAACAAGAACAACATTTTTTTATCAGGTTACTCCACTGGAAATGTTTCAGATTAATAGGAAAGAGCCACTGAAACTCGCTGCTGGAGTCATCGACTTACCGCTCGGGTGAAACTCATGGACTTGTAATCGTTCCAATCAACTGCATCTTTTGCCGATTTCCCTCTTCGGATTTTTAGATGTTCATTCTACAAGCAAAAATCAAGTGATAAGGACAACAAATACGAGATATCAAAAGTTATGCAAAATTGGTTACAAGCTTAATTCAATCAGTATAAGAGAACTTTTTTTTGGTGCCACTCCACCGCCACTAGAAGGCCTGTTCATGAAAGCGGCGGCGAGGGCGAGGAGGCAGGGGAGGGCCTCCGCGACATCGGAGGAGTTGGTGGTGGTGTTGGGGGTGAAGTCGGGGTTGGGAAGGCAGCAGGTGGCGAGGGAGGTGTTGGAGGGGGCAGCGGGGGAGGGGAAGGAGAAGGCAGGGTCGGCCAGGGAGAGGGAGGAGGGGAGGGGGGCGGCGGGGGGAGGGGAGCCGAAGAAGGTGCCGCCGATGGAGATCTGGGCGCGGATCTGGGAGGGATCGCCGGCGACCTCGATGGGGTACTTGAGGTCGGGGTTGGGGGAGCCGGAGAAGGAGGTGGCAGAGTCGTTGGGGGTGGAGTAGGGGAAGGAGGAGCCGTCGGTGAGGATGGCCGAGGAGGCGGAGACGAGGATCTCGCGGTGGCGGAAGCCGATGAGGAGCTCCCAGGCCTTGAGGTTGGTGGTGCCGGAGTTGAGGATGGTAGCGGTGGCGTTGAAGGCCCAGGCCTGGTCGTTGGGGTCGCGGACGAAGGGCCGGAGCCGCTGCCCCCGCTGGAAGTCGTAGGTGAGGAGGACGCCGTTGCAGTCGAAAGCCGAAGGCGCCGGCGCGGGGGCATCAGCCACCCGCTGTGATCGCGATGGGCGGAACAGAAGGACAAAGGAAACGAAAAGGCAGGACTTGAGGATCCGCGGTTCGAAGGAGAGGTCGGGATCCAAGGAGGCGGCGAAGAGGCGGGCGAATACATCATCGCCGGAGCCATTCTGCTTCTTGAATCTGGAGGGAGTTAGGGAGGGGGGGCGATGATGATGAGAGAGAGAGAGAGAAGACGAGGAATGGACGAGGAACGGGAAGGGGATTCCGTTTTCTCTTCGATCTCTGGAATGGGGTGAGGGTGGAGGGCGGTGGCCGGGAAAACGGAAAGAGAGAGGGCTCGTTGGGATTCAGGGTGATGGCGGTGGAATGTTGGCTTTCAACGACGCTTTTTAGCGTCGTCTTAGGCCCAGGACTACACCGACGCTTATTAGCGTCGTCTTTAGCCGACGCTTGTTACAAGCGTCGGCAAATTTTGACGCTAGACCAAAAATTGCCGACGCTTGTGAAAAGCATCGGCAAAAAAGCGTCGGTAAAACCGACTTTTCCTGTAGTGATTGTTTGCCAAATTGACATGCTTCACATATTTTGTTCTTTTCAAATTTTAATTTTGGCAAACCTATCACGGAGTCTCTTTTAACTAATTTAGTTATTGTGTCCATGCTTGCATGACCTAACTTACGGTGCCATAACCAACTAGCATCATTATCTTTAGTTTCATTTACAACTAGACATTGGTTATGTTTTGCAAGATCTTCTAGGTCTACAACATATACATTTCCACGTCTAATCCCTTTAAAAACTAAGCTATTATCATTAGGATTTGTTATAATACACAGTGATGGTTTAAACATAACATCATATCCTTTATCACATAATTGACTGATGCTTAACAAGTTATGCTTAAGACCATCAACATATCTGACATTATCTATAAAAGTAGAAGGGGTGATTTGAACTTTACCAATACCAATGATGTGACCTTGGTTGTTGTCTCCAAACGTCACAGCACCTCCCTTCTTAGCTTCAAGGGTGAAAAATTGGTCTTTATCACCCGTCATGTGCCTTGAGCAGCCACTATCCAAATACCAGCAATTTTTGTTGACCTTGGCTGCAAGACACTCCTACACAAGCAAATCATGTCATCTTAGGTACCCAAGTTTTCTTGGGTCCTTCATGGTTAGTCAAGTTGGTTCCTTTTGGAACCCATACCCTTTTAATCTTTCTTTTAGTTTTCCTTTTCCTATAGTCACATGCATTTGCCTTATGTCCTATATTTCCACAACAAAAACAGATCATTTTCTTAGTTTTATTTTCCCCAGCTTTGACAAAGAAGTTACTAAGAAGTTTTTGTTTATTTTTCGGTTTATACCCTAAACCCGCTTTATTAAATACGGCTCGTTGACTGTTAAGTATCATGTTTAACTTTTCAGAACTATATGTAAATTTTTCAACTAAGGGTTTGTATTTGTTAAGTTCTTTAGTTAATGTTTGATTTTCGGCTTTTAGATCATTTAGTTCTTTTGTTAGATCCTTGTTTAAGACTTGTTTATGGTTTTTGAGTTCTGAAAGTTCCTTAGTTAGTTTTTCATTATCTTTAGTTAAGGTACTAGTTTTCTTAATTAAGAGTTGGTTGCTTGTCTTAAGTTCTAGATTTTCTTTGGTAATAGCATCTTTATCCTTAATTAAAGAATCATACTTATGGATATAAGTTTGGTTAGTTACTTTTAGTTCCCTGTTTTTAACATTAACATCCTTATATTCAATCATTAGTTCGTTAAACGCATCATAAAGTTCATCAAATGAAAAATCATAGTGCGTATCAGAAGTTACCTCATTTTCGTTGGCCATGAAACAAAAATTGGCCTTCTCTTCTTGTTCTTCATTCGATGATGAGGATGATGCGTCGGAGTCCGATAGGGTGGTGACAAGGGCTTTCTTCTTCTTCTTGTACTTGCTGCTCTTCTTTAGTAAGGGACACTCAGCTCGGATGTGTCCCGGCTTTTTGCACTCATAGCACCCGATCCCCTCACTTTCCCTTTCCTTACCTTTGTCCTTGCGGTAGGAATTTGAGGGGCCTCTCCTTTGATGATAGGACTTCTTGTGGTTGATGAATTTCTTGAACTTGCGCACAAGAAGAGCCTCACCACCATCTTCCTCATCTTCTTCTTCTTCACTGCTGCTGCTGCAAGACAAGTCCTTGTTAGAAGAAGTAGATTTTAAAGCTATTACCTTTTTCTTATGGGAGGACTCTTCCTCGTTGTGTTGTTTCATGGTAAGCTCATGCGTCATAAGGGATCCAAGGAGCTCTTCAAGTGGAAGCTTGTTCAAGTCTTTAGCTTCTTGGATTGCCGTCACTTTAGCTTCCCACGACCTTGGTAGACACCGAAGGATTTTCCTGACAAGTTCACTGTTAGTATAGTTCTTGCCAAGGCTTTTTAGGCCATTGACAATATCAGTAAACCTAGTGAACATGCATGTAATTGTTTCGTTAGAGTCCATTTTAAATAGTTCATATTTATGAACCAAAATATTTATTTTGGACTCTTTCACTTGATTCGTGCCCTCATGGGTCACTTCAAGTCTGTCCCAAATCTCTTTTGCAGAATTGCAAGTAGAGACCCTATTGAATTCATTACGGTCTAAGGCACAATAGAAGACATTCATTGCTTTAGAGTTTAATTGTGCCTTCCTCATGTCATGTTCATCCCAGTCCATTTCTAGTTTAGGTACCTTAACACCATCTACGTATATGGATGGGATGTAGGGCCCATTTACTACAATGGACCACATCTCATAGTCTTGGGCTTGGATGAATATTCTCATCCTAGCCTTCCAGTATGAGTAGTCAGATCCATTGAAGAAAGGGGGTCTTTGGGTGGACTGACCCTCAATGTGAGAAGATCCAAATGGGGTTGTCATTTTGATCTTTTAACTCTTGAGTGGAAGAGTTTTTGGCTCTGATACCACTTGTTGCCCAGATAGACAACCCAAGAGGGGGGGGTGAATTGGGTTTTTAAATTAACTTGAATATTTAAAACTTTGTGGATGATTAATTTAAAGCTATAGCAAGTTGTTTAATTAAAGCTAAGTGCTGTGAGTAGTGTCCGGGGAAGAAGATGAGAGACAATGCACTACAAACACAAAGTTTTATAGTGGTTCGGAGCTAACCCTTGCTCCTACGTCCACTCCCCAAGTCTCACTTGGGAATTTCACTATAACCCCCTTGGATTACAGCCGGTTGTTTTGCAAGCTCACAACCAAACTTGTTGTTTTACGAGCTCACAACGAACTCGGTCGGTTTTCCCAGGCTCACCGACTAGAACCAAACCCCGATTGTTTTCCCGGGCTCACAATCAAACCCTTACACACGTTGGTTTTAACTTGGCTCACCAACCAACCTTAAATCCCTTGATTCAATCCTCCGATTGAATCAAGTAAATACAAGAGATAGAAGAAAACAGAAAATAGCTTCTCAAAAAGCAGATTTAAAACAATATAATCGTAAAGGAGTTAGAAGCCCTCAAACGCTTTTAAGCTGGTGAAGAGGTATGGCTTCTGGAACTCCGGTCTCCTCTTGAAAGAGTGGTCGACTTGAATGTAGGAGGAGGAAGCTTTGATTGTTGGGAAGAAGTTGTTGGAGCAGTAAATGCAGATCTCTCCTTTTTCGTTTAAGAGCACTTGGAGAGCTTGAAAACTTGAATGCTTGGAGTGGAATGTCTATTCTCTACCTTGCTACAGTCCTCTGTGGCTATTTAAGCCAACCCCCACAGAAACTAGCCGTTACTCTGCTTTTTCTGGCCGTTCTGCACACTCTGCGCAGCCTGACAATATGACCGTTGGTGGGTTGGAGTCGACTCGCGCGATCAGGAGTCGACTCGGCTGTAGCAGGAGTCGACTCACGCTTTTCCGGAGTCGACTCGGCAACTGTTCCAAATTTGAATTAAAGTTGCAGTCTTGACTGGGAGTCGACTCGTCTTGACCTGGAGTCGACTCGCCAACTTCTGGAGCTGACGTGGCAATTTTGGAGTCGGCTCATCCACTGAAGTCCGTGGATCCAAATTTGAATTTTGTCCACTCGAGTCGACTCGACTGTCCTGGGAGTCGACTCGAATCTCAGAGCCCGAACTCCCGATTCTCTGTCTTTTGGCTCATCCAGTCTTGGAGTCGACTCGAACTTCCTTGGAGTCGACTCGGCTCTCAGTTTCCGAAAGTTGGTCTTCTGCCTTTTGACGTGAAGCTTGTCTCGGAGTCGACTCGAGCTGTCTGTGAGTCGACTCGAATCTCAGAGGCAGTAACATGGTCTTCTGTCTGTTGATGGTCGCTCAGTCTCGGAGTCGACTCGCGTACTGCGGGAGTCGACTCGAATCTCAGAGTCCGAAAACTGCTCTCTGACTTTTCTTTGTGTTTCTCTTGGAGTCGACTCTTACTACCCTAGAGTCGACTCGTTGAACATTGGAGTCGACTCGCGCACTTCGGGAGTCGACTCGTTGACAGTTTCTGAGTTGAAGCTTTCTGTCCTTCTGTCTGTTCTCAGTCGGAGTCGACTCGTACTGATCTGGAGTCGACTCGAGCTCGTGCCAGTGAACTTGATACGCTTGGAGTCGACTCGTGATACTCGGGAGTCGACTCGAGTCTCAGACATTGGTTCATGCAGACTTCTTAACTTATCCAAAATACTATGAACCAAGTCTAGAAACACTTGGACAGGATTTTCACTGAAACACTCAATTGAATTCATTAATAATCACAAGATATACTCAAATGCTTTGAGCTCATCAAAATCAAATGGGGTTTTAATCAATCACTCCACACGGGGTATTCTGGATATGGTGGATTTTGTATGAAGGTTGTGAGTAGGTCAACAAGGAATCAGTCACTTCTAGTAAGAGAAGGTAACATCCTACTTACTCTAATCTTATGATGATTTAAGAAGCCTTTGATCAAAGCAAAATGAATATTAGAAAGAGTTTCTAATGTTTCATTGTTTGAATTATCATATAAAAGATTGAGAGAGACATGAATAAGTGATTGAGTTTGATATTGATCCATACTCATGCACTTATTCAGGATGTAGTATGACTGAGGGATTGAATTACACAGCAACTTGCCACTGAAGGGTATGTTTGGATTTGTCCAATACATTCCTCATCTTCCGGGTAGACATGATACGTTGCTAGACGTCAATCATGTCTTGTGGGTTGATCGGATCAAAGAGTTTGATTAGATCAAAGCATCAGAAAGGTTCTGATTGCTAAGTCAGGTTTAGCACTAAATTGAACCTAAATTGGATTAGAGGTATTCTAACCAGGTTAGGTCAACTTGCACCTGCACCTACTGCTGGCTAATAGAAAACAAACACTTTTCTTTGATCATTTTTTAGTAAACCTATCTACATATGTATACAATATGAGTTTCAGTGGTCCCAAACTCGGATATGTAGCCCATTGGGAGCTTCAACCCTTGGAAATTTCAGTATTTTATCTCCTCCAACTTCTTCCCATCTGCAACAGAAATTTGAGAACAATCAGAATTATTCTTGAGAGGATTTAGAGTGCAATCTATGCCCAAGATAGAAGGTGCCCTGTTCCTCTAGTCATTTAACTCAAGCTATGAGACAAACGACAGAGATGTGTGAACTGATGCTTCATTACAAAATTTCAGGAATATTTTTTGATGATCTTTTCCCAAAGAAAGGGGAAAAAAAAAACCTATTTGAAGATCAAAGGGCAGAGACAGAGACAGACCTGTATCTGGTCACAAAGTGGTGAAGAAATGCTGCAATTTCTACTATCCCCAGTTCTTTCCCTGGGCATAGCCTACCTCCTCCACCAAACATCATGAAATGCTGGTGTGATTCCAGGTTCTTTTCCTGTAGTTAGTGAATGACAATGTGGATTAGAGATCAAAGTTTGCATTCAATTAGAAAGAAGCATGCTAGATTTGAATTATTTAAGCATGTTTTAGCCTCATGCTCGCTCACCAGCCATCTCCATGGATTGAAGGTTAGAGGTTCAGGATACAAAAATGGGTCATAATTGATCTCCCTAGTGTAAACATAGATTCTCCACCCTTTTGGAATCACAAATCCTGAAGAAAAACACAGTAGATATCAAGCATTAAGGACCCAAATTTTGTTAAATTCCTGAGGTAACAAGAGGATAACTTAGCATAGGACTGATAAGAACCAAAAATATATACTCCCATTTTTCTCCGAACCCACCTTTCATTTCCACATCTTGGGTTGTCTTCCTGAGCACCCCATTAACAACTGTGGCTATTCTTAGAGTTTCAAAAATTACCTATAACAAGAACAACATTTTTTTATTAGGTTACTCCACTGGAAATGTTTCAGATTAATAGGAAAGAGCCACTGAAACTCGCTGCTGGAGTCATCGACTTACCGCTCGGGTGAAACTCATGGACTTGTAATCGTTCCAATCAACTGCATCTTTTGCCGATTTCCCTCTTCGGATTTTTAGATGTTCATTCTACAAGCAAAAATCAAGTGATAAGGACAACAAATACGAGATATCAAAAGTTATGCAAAATTGGTTACAAGCTTAATTCAATCAGTATAAGAGAACTTTTTTTTGGTGCCACTCCACCGCCACTAGAAGGCCTGTTCATGAAAGCGGCGGCGAGGGCGAGGAGGCAGGGGAGGGCCTCCGCGACATCGGAGGAGTTGGTGGTGGTGTTGGGGGTGAAGTCGGGGTTGGGAAGGCAGCAGGTGGCGAGGGAGGTGTTGGAGGGGGCAGCGGGGGAGGGGAAGGAGAAGGCAGGGTCGGCCAGGGAGAGGGAGGAGGGGAGGGGGCGGCGGGGGGAGGGGAGCCGAAGAAGGTGCCGCCGATGGAGATCTGGGCGCGGATCTGGGAGGGATCGCCGGCGACCTCGATGGGGTACTTGAGGTCGGGGTTGGGGGAGCCGGAGAAGGAGGTGGCGGAGTCGTTGGGGGTGGAGTAGGGGAAGGAGGAGCCGTCGGTGAGGATGGCCGAGGAGGCGGAGACGAGGATCTCGCGGTGGCGGAAGCCGATGAGGAGCTCCCAGGCCTTGAGGTTGGTGGTGCCGGAGTTGAGGATGGTAGCGGTGGCGTTGAAGGCCCAGGCCTGGTCGTTGGGGTCGCGGACGAAGGGCCGGAGCCGCTGCCCCCGCTGGAAGTCGTAGGTGAGGAGGACGCCGTTGCAGTCGAAAGCCGAAGGCGCCGGCGCGGGGGCATCAGCCACCCGCTGTGATCGCGATGGGCGGAACAGAAGGACAAAGGAAACGAAAAGGCGGGACTTGAGGATCCGCGGTTCGAAGGAGAGGTCGGGATCCAAGGAGGCGGCGAAGAGGCGGGCGAATACATCATCGCCGGAGCCATTCTGCTTCTTGAATCTGGAGGGAGTTAGGGAGGGGGGGCGATGATGATGAGAGAGAGAGAGAGAAGACGAGGAATGGACGAGGAACGGGAAGGGGATTCCGTTTTCTCTTCGATCTCTGGAATGGGTTGAGGGTGGAGGGCGGTGGCCGGGAAAACGGAAAGAGAGAGGGCTCGTTGGGATTCAGGGTGATGGCGGTGGAATGTTGGCTTTTGACGACGCTTTTTAGCGTCGTCTTAGGCCCAGGACTACACCGACGCTTATTAGCGTCGTCTTTAGCCGACGCTTGTTACAAGCGTCGGCAAATTTTGACGCTAGACCAAAAATTGCCGACGCTTGTGAAAAGCGTCGGCAAAAAAGCGTCGGTAAAACCGACTTTTCCTGTAGTGATTGTTTGCCAAATTGACATGCTTCACATATTTTGTTCTTTTCAAATTTTAATTTTGGCAAACCTATCACGGAGTCTCTTTTAACTAATTTAGTTATTGTGTCCATGCTTGCATGACCTAACTTATGGTGCCATAACCAACTAGCATCATTATCTTTAGTTTCATTTACAACTAGACATTGGTTATGTTTTGCAAGATCTTCTAGGTCTACAACATATACATTTCCACGTCTAATCCCTTTAAAAACTAAGCTATTATCATTAGGATTTGTTATAATACACAGTGATGGTTTAAACATAACATCATATCCTTTATCACATAATTGACTGATGCTTAACAAGTTATGCTTAAGACCATCAACATATCTGACATTATCTATAAAAGTAGAAGGGGTGATTTGAACTTTACCAATACCAATGATGTGACCTTGGTTGTTGTCTCCAAACGTCACAGCACCTCCCTTCTTAGCTTCAAGGGTGAAAAATTGGTCTTTATCACCCGTCATGTGCCTTGAGCAGCCACTATCCAAATACCAGCAATTTTTGTTGACCTTGGCTGCAAGACACTCCTACACAAGCAAATCATGTCATCTTAGGTACCCAAGTTTTCTTGGGTCCTTCATGGTTAGTCAAGTTGGTTCCTTTTGGAACCCATACCCTTTTAATCTTTCTTTTAGTTTTCCTTTTCCTATAGTCACATGCATTTGCCTTATGTCCTATATTTCCACAACAAAAACAGATCATTTTCTTAGTTTTATTTTCCCCAGCTTTGACAAAGAAGTTACTAAGAAGTTTTTGTTTATTTTTCGGTTTATACCCTAAACCCGCTTTATTAAATACGGCTCGTTGACTGTTAAGTATCATGTTTAACTTTTCAGAACTATATGTAAATTTTTCAACTAAGGGTTTGTATTTGTTAAGTTCTTTAGTTAATGTTTGATTTTCGGCTTTTAGATCATTTAGTTCTTTTGTTAGATCCTTGTTTAAGACTTGTTTATGGTTTTTGAGTTCTGAAAGTTCCTTAGTTAGTTTTTCATTATCTTTAGTTAAGGTACTAGTTTTCTTAATTAAGAGTTGGTTGCTTGTCTTAAGTTCTAGATTTTCTTTGGTAATAGCATCTTTATCCTTAATTAAAGAATCATACTTATGGATATAAGTTTGGTTAGTTACTTTTAGTTCCCTGTTTTTAACATTAACATCCTTATATTCAATCATTAGTTCGTTAAACGCATCATAAAGTTCATCAAATGAAAAATCATAGTGCGTATCAGAAGTTACCTCATTTTCGTTGGCCATGAAACAAAAATTGGCCTTCTCTTCTTGTTCTTCATTCGATGATGAGGATGATGCGTCGGAGTCCGATAGGGTGGTGACAAGGGCTTTCTTCTTCTTCTTGTACTTGCTGCTCTTCTTTAGTAAGGGACACTCAGCTCGGATGTGTCCCGGCTTTTTGCACTCATAGCACCCGATCCCCTCACTTTCCCTTTCTTTACCTTTGTCCTTGCGGTAGGAATTTGAGGGGCCTCTCCTTTGATGATAGGACTTCTTGTGGTTGATGAATTTCTTGAACTTGCGCACAAGAAGAGCCTCACCACCATCTTCCTCATCTTCTTCTTCTTCACTGCTGCTGCTGCAAGACAAGTCCTTGTTAGAAGAAGTAGATTTTAAAGCTATTACCTTTTTCTTATGGGAGGACTCTTCCTCGTTGTGTTGTTTCATAGTAAGCTCATGCGTCATAAGGGATCCAAGGAGCTCTTCAAGTGGAAGCTTGTTCAAGTCTTTAGCTTCTTGGATTGCCGTCACTTTAGCTTCCCACGATCTTGGTAGACACCGAAGGATTTTCCTGACAAGTTCACTGTTAGTATAGTTCTTGCCAAGGCTTTTTAGGCCATTGACAATATCAGTAAACCTAGTGAACATGCATGTAATTGTTTCGTTAGAGTCCATTTTAAATAGTTCATATTTATGAACCAAAATATTTATTTTGGACTCTTTCACTTGATTCGTGCCCTCATGGGTCACTTCAAGTCTGTCCCAAATCTCTTTTGCAGAATTGCAAGTAGAGACCCTATTGAATTCATTACGGTCTAAGGCACAATAGAAGACATTCATTGCTTTAGAGTTTAATTGTGCCTTCCTCATGTCATGTTCATCCCAGTCCATTTCTAGTTTAGGTACCTTAACACCATCTACGTATATGGATGGGATGTAGGGCCCATTTACTACAATGGACCACATCTCATAGTCTTGGGCTTGGATGAATATTCTCATCCTAGCCTTCCAGTATGAGTAGTCAGATCCATTGAAGAAAGGGGGTCTTTGGGTGGACTGACCCTCAATGTGAGAAGATCCAAATGGGGTTGTCATTTTGATCTTTTAACTCTTGAGTGGAAGAGTTTTTGGCTCTGATACCACTTGTTGCCCAGATAGACAACCCAAGAGGGGGGGGGTGAATTGGGTTTTTAAATTAACTTGAATATTTAAAACTTTGTGGATGATTAATTTAAAGCTATAGCAAGTTGTTTAATTAAAGCTAAGTGCTGTGAGTAGTGTCCGGGGAAGAAGATGAGAGACAATGCACTACAAACACAAAGTTTTATAGTGGTTCGGAGCTAACCCTTGCTCCTACGTCCACTCCCCAAGTCTCACTTGGGAATTTCACTATAACCCCCTTGGATTACAGCCGGTTGTTTTGCAAGCTCACAACCAAACTTGTTGTTTTACGAGCTCACAACGAACTCGATCGGTTTTCCCAGGCTCACCGACTAGAACCAAACCCCGATTGTTTTCCCGAGCTCACAATCAAACCCTTACACACGTTGGTTTTAACTTGGCTCACCAACCAACCTTAAATCCCTTGATTCAATCCTCCGATTGAATCAAGTAAATACAAGAGATAGAAGAAAACAGAAAATAGCTTCTCAAAAAGCAGATTTAAAACAATATAATCGTAAAGGAGTTAGAAGCCCTCAAACGCTTTTAAGCTGGTGAAGAGGTATGGCTTCTGGAACTCCGGTCTCCTCTTGAAAGAGTGGTCGACTTGAATGTAGGAGGAGGAAGCTTTGATTGTTGGGAAGAAGTTGTTGGAGCAGTAAATGCAGATCTCCCCTTTTTCGTTTAAGAGCACTTGGAGAGCTTGAAAACTTGAATGCTTGGAGTGGAATGTCTATTCTCTACCTTGCTACAGTCCTCTGTGGCTATTTAAGCCAACCCCCACGGAAACTAGCCGTTACTCTGCTTTTTCTGGCCGTTCTGCACACTCTGCGCAGCCTGACAATATGACCGTTGGTGGGTTGGAGTCGACTCGCGCGATCAGGAGTCGACTCGGCTGTAGCAGGAGTCGACTCACGCTTTTCCGGAGTCGACTCGGCAACTGTTCCAAATTTGAATTAAAGTTGCAGTCTTGACTGGGAGTCGACTCGTCTTGACCTAGAGTCGACTCGCCAACTTCTGGAGCTGACGTGGCAATTTTGGAGTCGGCTCATCCACTGAAGTCCGTGGATCCAAATTTGAATTTTGTCCACTCGAGTCGACTCGACTGTCCTGGGAGTCGACTCGAATCTCAGAGCCCGAACTCCCGATTCTCTGTCTTTTGGCTCATCCAGTCTTGGAGTCGACTCGAACTTCCTTGGAGTCGACTCGGCTCTCAGTTTCCGAAAGTTGGTCTTCTGCCTTTTGACGTGAAGCTTGTCTCGGAGTCGACTCGAGCTGTCTGTGAGTCGACTCGAATCTCAGAGGCAGTAACATGGTCTTCTGTCTGTTGATGGTCGCTCAGTCTCGGAGTCGACTCGCGTACTGCGGGAGTCGACTCGAATCTCAGAGTCCGAAAACTGCTCTCTGACTTTTCTTTGTGTTTCTCTTGGAGTCGACTCTTACTACCCTGGAGTCGACTCGTTGAACATTGGAGTCGACTCGCGCACTTCGGGAGTCGACTCGTTGACAGTTTCTGAGTTGAAGCTTTCTGTCCTTCTGTCTGTTCTCAGTCGGAGTCGACTCGTACTGATCTGGAGTCGACTCGAGCTCGTGCCAGTGAACTTGATACGCTTGGAGTCGACTCGTGATACTCGGGAGTCGACTCGAGTCTCAGACATTGGTTCATGCAGACTTCTTAACTTATCCAAAATACTATGAACCAAGTCTAGAAACACTTGGACAGGATTTTCACTGAATCACTCAATTGAATTCATTAGTAATCACAAGATATACTCAAATGCTTTGAGCTCATCAAAATCAAATGGGGTTTTAATCAATCACTCCACACGGGGTATTCTGGATATGGTGGATTTTGTATGAAGGTTGTGAGTAGGTCAACAAGGAATCAGTCACTTCTAGTAAGAGAAGGTAACATCCTACTTACTCTAATCTTATGATGATTTAAGAAGCCTTTGATCAAAGCAAAATGAATATTAGAAAGAGTTTCTAATGTTTCATTGTTTGAATTATCATATAAAAGATTGAGAGAGACATGAATAAGTGATTGAGTTTGATATTGATCCATACTCATGCACTTATTCAGGATGTAGTATGACTGAGGGATTGAATTACACAGCAACTTGCCACTGAAGGGTATGTTTGGATTTGTCCAATACATTCCTCATCTTCCGGGTAGACATGATACGTTGCTAGACGTCAATCATGTCTTGTGGGTTGATCGGATCAAAGAGTTTGATTAGATCAAAGCATCAGAAAGGTTCTGATTGCTAAGTCAGGTTTAGCACTAAATTGAACCTAAATTGGATTAGAGGTATTCTAACCAGGTTAGGTCAACTTGCACCTGCACCTACTGCTGGCTAAGATAAGGAACCCAATGGGTCACACACAAGGGAATTGATCAAGGGTTTAATTGGATTAGATCATGTTTGCAAGATGAACATGCTAGCACGTGTTGCAAATCCTAGCTCCTGATTCAAATTAAATTCGAATATGATTCTTAGATTAGGTTGATCTAATATGATTAGATCATGACCTAATATGGGTTAGCCAAGAGTTGAAACCTATTTGGCTTTAATTAGACCTGATTTGATTAGGTTTAATGTTTTCTTTAAGTTGGTTAAACCCAATTGGATTGGGTTTGATAGGGCCTTCACTTCTGGACCATTGGATCGCTTCCTGGATGAAGGATCTGGTCCACTGGTTGGCGCCTTCATCTGGACCATTGGATGGCTTCTTGGATGAAGGATCTGGTCCACTGGTTAGCGCCTGAATCTGGACCACTGGATGGCTCTCTGGATGAAAGATCTGGACCGTTGCTCAGCGCCTGAATCTGGACCACTGGATGGCTCTCTGGATGAAAGATCTGGACCGTTGCTTAGCGCCTGAATCTGGACCATCGGTGATGGCATCTTGCTTCTGTACCATTGGATGGCACCCTGGATGATGATGTCTTGATCTGGACCATTAGATGGCACCTAGATCTGGACCATTGGCTTTGGTTCACTGCATTTGGGCCCTTGGATCATCAGGATTTAAGAGGGAGATGTGAGAAAGAAGTTGATACACCCTTCTCCTTAGCACCCCATCATGATGGGATGCATCTCTTGGCACATGCCTCATCATGATGAGGTGTGTGGATGGGATGCATCCCTTTATGATGCATCCCTCCATCTCTTATAAATAAGGAGGTGCCTTGGGGTTCTAAAAATCATCCAAGAAAAAGCCTCTCCTTCTCTCTCCCTTATCCCTTCTTTCTTACAAGCCTCTCTCTTTTGTCCTAACCCAAGACAAGAGGGTCTTCTTTAGGACAAAAAGGCTAGTGAATGTTTTAGAGGTAGAAAGGAAGAAGGAAGTGAAGAAAAATCAGCCAATTAAATCCTTTGGAAGGATTGAACAATTAGAATCAAGTTTTGGTGGAGCTAGAGTCTTGAACCCATTCCTGTGTGGATCAACATCGGAGGGTGAACATTTGGGCACCTTAGGACATCTTCAGATATATTGGATATAGCGTGATAGGTATTCTTCTATACCAAGATTATATTTTCTACATTATTTGGTTATACTATTAAGGCGATCTTGGCTTATTAGGGTTTCATATAATGGGTTTTATAAGAAAATTTTATAATCCCGTATCTTCCGCTGCGCCCTAGGACACTGGGAAACCCAACACTGTCTCCCTTGGGACAAAGCTTGCCTAGACATCAACTGAGCCACAGAGCAAAATTGGTGCAACTTTCGGTGATCTTCGTCCTATTGAGCTCGAATGTTCCTAGGGGCCAACGTCTAATTGATTTTAATTAAAATGATAGCTATGTGAAAATTGATTCACCTAATTTGGGCAAGAATCTGGTGATGAAATCCAGTTCTTATCTTGTTGGGGTGATTGCCCTTACTATGTGCGGATTAATTGGTGTATGTGTATCAGGCATACATTCACACTTTTACTGAAATTAAAATCAAACAATCACCACAATATTTCAAGCAAACTGGGAATTAATTTAAATAAGAAAGGTTTAGAGGTTACCAAAGGAAATTTCCTCAGCAAAAATATTTTACTTTTAAAGCAAACCTCTACAGCATTCTTTTTCCACTAGTTCCCTTTTGATCGTCTCAAATTTTCTCTTCGATTCCTGATTAAAAAAAAATTAGTAAAAAGGAGAAAGGAGATAAGAAAAATAACAAAAATAGAAAATATTTTTATTTAATTTTAAATATATATATTTTTTTGAAAGTTTTTTTTTTATGAAAAGAAAAACAACTATGCTAACAATCCCAGGCAACGGCGCCAAAAATTGATAGTCAACTTTAAAGATCACGCAATAGCACGTATCTAGTAGGATAGTGATTACGGGTATCGATCCACAGGGATTGGGGTATAGTTGTTTTTTCTTAAAAATAAAAATATTTAAAAGGATGAATTTGTGAAGACTATTAAACTAAGAAATTTGATAAAAAAATGCAATTAAAGCGATATCAGTTTGGGAGAACCTAGGGCAAGGAATTCACCACTAGCATCGTAACAAGGGTTATTTATATTTTATTTCGTTCTTGAATTAACATGCAAATTGGCTACAAGCCTAATAAGCATTTAAATAAAAATTCACAAAAGTAATTTGGGCATAATCCATCTTCAGTTGGCATGAAATGTCTACCCTAATCTAAGGTGGCAGCACATCGCATCTTCCCTAAGCATGGACTATCTTATATTTACCTAGTGATCATGAGGAACAGTTGTACGAACATCATACTTAAAATCACAGAAATTAAATATGATTCAAAAGAAGATATCCATTAAAAATATTAAGTTCATACAACCCCAAGAATATAAAATCAAATATAAAATCCGTGTCCCTTTGTTAAGGCTACATCCGGCCCTGGAGAAGAGATCAGCCTTGCATGGAGTTGGAGACGGCAGCAGCAGCACAGCAGCGGGCTCCCATCTCTCCCTCTTGCGATTCCCTGGAGAACGGCTCCTTCTTAGCTCTTAGGGGAAGTTATTCCCAAAATAACCAAGAAACCTTCTCTCTCTTTCCTTTCTCTCATTTTTTTTATTCTCTCATGGGATTCGGCTCACTCCCTCCCCTGTTTCTTCTTCTCCCGTGGGAAACTTGGCTTCTCTCCTCCTTCCCGAAGATCTTGATGGGGATCAGTCCCCGGTGGGGAAGAGGGAATGCCCCCCCCCCGGTGGGGGAGGAATGAATGGAAGAGAAGAATGCCCCTCCTCGGTTCACGCCTGAGCCTTTTATAGGCTGCAACTCCCTCTCGCTCCTCTGTTCCGAATGAAGGATTAAGATGAACAGATGACTTCTATCCCTTGATCCTTGGACGCGGTGGGAGAGGATTTGAGTCTATCCGTGACTGTTGAAGCTTGATATTCTTGCTGGCGAGAACACGGGTTGCATGCTGTGGATTTGTTGCAGTCGGTGGATGAGGATGCAGGGGATTCGAAGATGCTGCCGTTGCTGTGGATGCAGTGGGAGAGGATTTGGTGCTGAGATAAAGATGAACTTGGAACGGGAGTTTGGATTCGGCTGGGATTAATCTGGATGATGGCTGGCTTGATTCGGCTGAGAGGAAATCGATGCTCACAAAGTTTGCTGGAGTCCATCTGACGGAATAAGATGGGTTGGTTGGTTGGGATGTGATCCACGGAAATGGGAAGATGACTGTGTTCTGTTTCCGAAACAGGGGAGGATACATTTGGTTGCCGTGAAGCTCGGAAAGAAGCTATCGTGGAGAGGATGGGATCTGAACTTGGTTCTGGGAGTGGTTGTTTGGAATGTTCATCCGATTGGGAACAGGGGATGCTGGGATTTAGGATGATGTGGACGGTAAAGGATGGTTGCTGAGACGTTGGGATAAGGTTGATTGCAAGAACAGGGGAGATACCGTGTGAGATTTCTCATGTGGATGGTTGAATCAAGCATATCCGAACGCGAACGGGATGAAGATTTTCACGGTGGAAGCTGGGAGTCCGGAAGAAGATCTTGGATGTTGGGAGGAGCTGGATTCGGCTGATGGCTGGTACTCTGTTTCGAAGGAAGAGGATGCTGGGAGGATGCGTTTGGTTATCGGCTGAAGCATAGATGAGCTGGAGCTTTGAACACGGAAGGGATAAGGATGTGAGATCGATCCGAAAGAAGACGTGGCTTATGGGAACAGGCGTGAGGGGGAGCTGAGAAGATCTCGGCTGGGAGTTTGGTTGGATTTGTAGGGAATGTGGAGTTGGGGATCCGGTTGGGAGATGATCCAGAAATAGGGAATGGGTCTCGGCTTTGGATAAGGATGATAGGAAATCTGGAAAGCTTATTTTGACTGGGATCTAGCGGAAGACGTTGAGGGTGTGGCCAAGTCGGGATGCAAGGGGAGATGCGAAATGCTGGTCCGTGGGTCTCGGCTCTGTTCCGGCTGTGGACTTTGGAATACGGGAGTTAGGAAGGACGTGGAGGAAAATCCACAAAGTTGAGATGGAATTGTTGCTGGAAATTGGACCCGGGGGCAATCTTCGGTCGAAGAGAGGGAGCGGATGTGAGTCCTCACGGCGGGGCGGTGGTCCGTCGGCGGGCGGCGTCCTCTGTCTGGGTGCCTGCACACGAACCGGTGGCCGGGTTTTCCGGCGCCGGCCCTCCGACGGTCAAGTCAGTGAGGGGGGCAAATAGTATGGAGAAGGAAGATAAACAGTGAATTTTTGGGGGTACCAATGTTCCTTTTCTCTTGAGAGGCCAAGGCTCCCTTTTATATGCGGGGGTCGGTTTACCTGTGATGTAACAGGGAGAGGCCGTAGTATGGCTCGGCATGTTGTTCAGGTCGGTGCTCGGTCAGGCGAATCATTGCACTGATGTTGGCGGTATGGCCGAGATCAGAGACTTATCATAGTCGACTAGACCCTGCTGGGTCGATTTGCCGTGGAGAGCTGGGGATCCGTAGATGTCAGGAGCCACGCGCATTTATTATGGAGTAAGCCGGAGATCCGCATTAATGGTGGAGTAAGCCGGAGATCCGCATTTATTGTTGAGTGTGCCGGAAGATTACAGCGGCCATGCGCAATAAATGCCGGAGGGATGTTAGAGTACGGTCCTCGGACATCGGGGTTTCTCTTAGGTCGGAGGTCTCGGGGTCGGTCGTCTCGTGGCCGAGCGTTCCGAGGTCGGACGCCGACTTCTGCTGTCCGGGGTCGGAGGTTGTACGGCTTCTCTGGGGCATTTATGTCATTTGGGGGGAAACTTTATTCCCCCCAACACTACCCCCCGACTTCCGAGTTCGAGCGGCTTGTGGGGCTCGGACGTGGGAAGTAAAATCTGTCACTAAGGTTGGGGGGAAGGTCTCGCCCGCCCCCTTGTGCTTTCCGGAGTCTTCATGGTGAGATATGCGCCCTCGTCTCGAGGCTGCTTTATTCGGTGAGCTAATGATGGGGCTCGTATCATCATGCTTCTTGAATCGCCAGGATCATTTTACGGCGGATTAATGAGGGGGGACCTCGAGCTCGTCGAGGCGATGTCTCGATTCCGTAATCGACGCTTCTGGCTCATTAATGAGTGTGCCGTTACGGGGTTTGGCGCGACCCGAGGTCGGACGCTTTCGATTTCATGTTATTGGATCATAATTCCGAAGAAGTGGAGGCCTCATCGGGGCTCCACGTGTCCCAGATCTTATTAAACGAGGGGAGCGGGGGTTACGTCCGCTCGTTCCTCAGGACGATTTGATTCTGTGGACCCATGATGAGGCCCCGAGATCCGATGGGACAACGCTTCGATTTCGTATCCGATTTATTAAACCGGAGTGAATACGGTGCCTCGGCTTCCGAGGTCGACACGTGGCGCAACTCAGTCGGGGGGATGAGAACCGACCCCGTCGATCTGGGCCGTCAGGGGGGTCCATATAAATCCCACGAGTCTGCCCTAAAGGTCTTGCTTGGCTGCCTCTTATTTTCGTCGTCTTTCCCCCCTGCTTCCTCCCTCAGCTGAATCTTGCTGGTGGTGCCTGGAGCGATTTCCGGCAATGTCCAGTAGGTTTTCTTCCTGTTTTCACTAGGGTTTCCTCTTTTTTCCTCCTCGTCAACTTCCATTTTCTACTCTTAATTTTTGCTCCACTCTTCCGTGAGAATGGGTTCCAGTCCCGAAGAGGTTGGGTCGAGTCTGTCGGGAGAGGAGCTGGAGTTAATCCGCTCCCGTTTTTTCTTCCAACCCGGGTTTCGCCTTGAAACCGCAGGGCCAGAAGACAGGGTGACGCAGCCGCCCCCAGGTCGGGTCGCGGTCTACCGCGAGACACTTTGGGCGGGCCTGCGTTTTCCTGCCCATGAGTTCGTGAGCGACTTACTGGCCGAGTACCAGCTCGTCCCGGCGCAGTTAGCTCCGAACTCATGGAGGACCATAATCGGGTTTTTATCCCTGTGCCTCGGGCACGGGATCCCGATTTCGGTAGGCCTTTTTCGTCGGTGTTTTCTGTTAAAGAAAAATCCGGCGGACGTAGGGTGGTTGTACTTCGCCTTTCGGGGCGGTATGTCACTCTTCCGGGGCGCCCCTTCCTCGATCCACGAGTGGAAGAGGAAGTTTTTCTTTCTGGCGTCTGTGGCGCCTTGGGGGTTTGAGCCGAGGTGGGGACACCCACGGCTGAAGGCCCTCAACAGACTCTCCGAGCCCACGGAGAGGGAGCTGAGGATCCTAGACTCTGTGCGAGCCCTCGGGAGGGACAACGACCTGACCGAGCTCCTGCGGGAGGACGCCTTGGCGAGCGTGGGTCTGAGCTCGGCGCGCCCCGAGGGTAAGGGCGGCTACATTATTTTCATTCTTTGTCTTTCGCTTTTACTGCCACTGGCCTGACACTTAACAAAATTTTCGATTTCAGATATTCCCCGTATGCCGACCAGTAACACGTCGCTTTTTTCCCGCCTGAGGAGGCGGGAGGCCGAGGCCGGGGGGGCTAATCCCCAGCCTCGGAGGAGGGCGAGGACAGACGGCGCTTCCTCGTCGGCCGGGACGAGTGGCCCCGAGGCGGGGGCCCCTGCGGCCGACCCGAGGCGGGAGCGGGTGGTCAGTGGTGCAGGCCCATCGGCCCCTCCTTGCCCTGCCCCCCTTGCCCGGCGGGGGGAGTCGTCCGCGGCCCGGCCGCAGCAGCCAGGACCCGGGCCCGCCCGAGGCTCCGAGGCGAGCGGCTCCGGGACCTCGGGTTCGATCGTGCCGAATTCTTCCCGAGCTTTCCGAGAAGAGTCGGTTGAGCCGGACTCTTCCATTCCTGAGGGGAGCTCGGCCTTTCAGGACGCCGAGGTCGCACGCTCCATGTTGCGGCGTGCAGTGCTTCCAGCGGACCGGGCCGTGTTCCGGGGGATTTCGCTGGAGGAGGTCGCCGGCAGTGCTTACTGCAGCACGGCCCGGGTAAGTTCCCTTCTTAATTTTCCGGAGTTATTAGCGTGCATACGTGCCTTTCAACTCACAATACCCTCGCTTCTTCTTCTTCTTCTTCTTTTTTTTTTTTTTTTCAGCATATTCTCGAGCTCGACACCATGGCGTTCCTCGCCCACGGGTATCGGGAAGAAGTTCGGCAGCTCGGCCAGCAGCTGGAGCCGGCCAAGAAAAGAATCGCCGAGCTAGAAGCGGTGTCGGCCGCTGCCGAGGCTCGGTGGGCGGCCACCGAGGCCGAGCGTCTTGCCGTGGTGGGGGCGCTTGAGGAGGAGAAGGCGGCTCACGCCATGACCAAGGCAACCATGCGCGGCACGGAGGCGCGCTTGGGGGAGGTCCAGGCCAGGGTCGCGGCCCTCGAGTATGAGGAGAGGGCCCTTCGCCTCCGACTCGAGCAACTTGAGGCCAGGGAGAGGAGGGCTCTCGAACGAGCCGAGCACGCCGTGGAGCTCTTCAAAGAGTCGCAAGAGTTCCGCGACATGTTGGAGGAGGAGACGGTCGACGGTTTCCTTCGAGGCTTCGAGAACTTCCGAGAGCAGGTGCGCCTGTACTGCCCTCAGTACGACTTCTCGACGGTCCGTCCGAGGGAGGACCGGGGCTGGGGGTCCGACGTGCGAGCCCTTCCCACCATCCTGACATCCGAGGCGGGAATATATGAGCAAGACCCCGCCGAGCCTTCGACGGGGGTAGCCGAGGCGGACGGTGTCATGGAGGTGGCTCTGGCGGCCGAGACGGACGCTGTCCCGGAGGTGGTGCCCGAAGCTCCTGCTCCCGACCCCGAGCCTGTTCCGGAGGAAGGTCTTGAGGTCATCAATGTGCCGGACGACCCCCCGGATGTGGCTCCAGCCGCTTAGGACTTAGCATATTTTTCTTTTCTTTTTCATTGTATCCGGGGTCGGCCCTTGAGCGGCCGACTTCCAATTTTGTAATTGGCCTTCCGGCCCTTTGTTAATGAAAAAGTATTTTTGCCATTCCGTGTTCATCTTTCCCTCTGTTGTCATGACCGAGGCCAGGGCCTTAGCGAACCGCCTCGATGGCCTAGCTTCGCATTTTAATTTCCGGGCTGCTTAACGAAGTTGTCCTTCTTCCCGGGCTACGTCTTAGCCTTCTCGGGTTCCAGTCATCCCGACGAAGAGGAGCTCCGAGTCTTGAGTTTTTTAGAAAATTTCTCTAAGTCCTATAGCTCGGATTTGGGAGTCGTGGAGGTCATTGCGTTTAGCCTTTAGGGGAGTCCCAAGGCGTCGAGGTCGGGCCTTAGCCCTTTAACTAAGACCGGACTAGGTCTGTGCGTGCCGCTAATCGGGGAGTTTAGTCGGGTCTCCGAACTTAACTCCAAACCCCTCAGAGGGAGCGCGGGCCAATAGGCAGGTTATTACCGACGGTTTTCGTAGTTATTGTTCTCGGACTCTGCCGAGGCTTCGGTGAGCAAGGCTGGATTTCCAGAGATTGCCTTGGTACCCGCGTTTGGCTGGCACATTCGTGGCCGGGACCACTTTTTCAGCCGGACGTAGGAGTTTACGTCGAAGAGCCGAGTTGGGCACTAATTTATGAAATCCTCTGTACCAGTTTCGGAGGCTTGACGAACGGTGCATGCATAATGTAATTAGGAGGTCGATCCTAAGCCGACCCGTTAGAGAGGCCCGACTTTGGGGCGAGATAAGGCTCCAACATTAAGATTCCGCTCAGTAATATGTAAATAAAATTTGACAAGGAGGGCGTCCAGTTGAATGTACCTCTTTCATTCTCAGAGTTATGCTTCGCATGGTGGAGTAGGCTGCTTCCCTTCCTCGTCGACCTGCGGAGTCATTTTTGACTTTAAGGGGGCTCGGGCTTCTCACGGACCCGACAGCACCCGCCGAGGTTGAGAGGGCTTGGGGAGACTTTATTGATTTGTAGCTCTTTGCGAGGTCGAGGGAGTTTGAGACCCTGTGGTCAGACCTCGGGGCACCTCAACCTTGGTCGAGGGGTCTTGTGTCAGGTCGGCGGGTCTGCGGACGCTTTGCTGACCTGTGGTACCTCCCGAAGTCGAGGGAGTCTGATTCTCTACGGTCGACCCTCGGGGCATCCCGACCTTAGTCGAGGGGGCGCTACGGGGGGCCGCGAAGGTACTACCCCGTTGTTGGTGATGAGCGCCACGGGGGGCCGCGAAGGTACTACCCCGTCTTCCCAAAGTGTCGAGGGGTCTGGGTACGCACTGTCGACACTCGGGGCATCTCGACCTTAGTCGAGGGATCGCTCGCTTCGGGAATCGGGGATTGTCGACCGCTCCTGGGGGTCCACTTCGTGGCGCCCCAGGTGGAGCCACCCTTTCCACCCCTCACGGCACCTTCCCGAGGTCGAGGGAGTCTGGTTCTCTACGGTCGACCCTCGGGGCATCCCGACCTTAGTCGAGGGGGCGCTACGGGGGGCCGCGAAGGTACTACCCCGTTGTTGGTGATGAGCGCCACGGGGGGCCGCGAAGGTACTACCCCGTCTTTCCGAAGTGTCGAGGGGTCTGGGTACGCACTGTCGACACTCGGGGCATCTCGACCTTAGTCGAGGGATCGCTCGCTTCGGGGATCGGGGATCGTCGACCGCTCCTGGGGGTCCACTTCGTGGCGCCCCAGGTGGAGCCACCCTTTCCACCCCTCACGGCGCCTTCCCGAGGTCGAGGGAGTCTGGTTCTCTACGGTCGACCCTCAGGGCATCCCGACCTTAGTCGAGGGGGCGCTACGGGGGGCCGCGAAGGTACTACCCCGTTGTTGGTGATGAGCGCCACGGGGGGCCGCGAAGGTACTACCCCGTCTTTCCGAAGTGTCGAGGGGTCTGGGCACGCACTGTCGACACTCGGGGCATCTCGGCCTAAGTCGAGGAATCCTCCTCCATTCCACGTCTCATCGTCTTGCGATTCTTCCCGAAGTCGAGGGAGTTTGGGACTCTACGGTCGAGCCTCGAGGCATCCCGATTTTGGCCGGGGAATCTGAGGATCACAGACGACCCAATATTAAAAAAAGATTACAGTTATCAAGGTGAGAGAAATATTTGCAGAAAAAGGAGCTGAGTCCATTGTCCTGATTGTTTTGAACCCCTTAGGGTTTCATTGGTAATACATCCGTAGATTCTCGGAGTTCCAGCTTCGTGGGATCAGAGTCCCCTCCAGGGACTTCAATTTGTACGCCCCTGGTCGTTGTACCCGGGCGATTTGATACGGCCCTTCCCAATTTGGGGCGAGCTTTCCTTGCTCGGTCGGTTGAGAAGCCTCGGCTCTCCTGAGGACGAGGTCCCCTACTTTGAAGAGCTTGGGCTTGACTCTGGAGTTGTAGTATTGGGCCGTTCGCTGTTGGTATCTCGCCATGCGAACCCGGGCGATCTCTCTCGTTTCTTCGACAAGGTCCAAGTTGCTCCTTAGCTGGGAAGAGTTGGTGTCGGGGTCGTAATGCTCCACTCTGGGAGAAGGCAGGCCGATCTCCAACGGGATGACGGCCTCAGTGCCGTATGCTAGGTTGAAGGGGGTCTCTCCCGTGGGTAGTCGGAACGTGGTCTGGTACGCCCAAAGGACATTGTACAAGTCCTCGACCCACTGTCCTTTGGACCGATCAAGCCTAGCTTTAAGTCCCTGCAAAATAGTTCGGTTAGTTACCTCAGTTTCCCCGTTTGTCTGGGGGTGAGCGACCGAGGTGAAACGGTGATCAATGCCGAGTTCAGAGCAAAATTTCCTGAAATGAACATTGTCAAATTGTCGACCATTGTCAGATATAAGGATATGGGGTAGTCCGAATCTGCAGATTATGGACTTCCACACGAAGTCCCGCATCTTTTGCTCGGTGATCCGGGCAACGGGTTCGGCCTCGACCCATTTGGTGAAGTAGTCGATGGAGACGACCAGGAACTTTCTCTGTCCGGTGGCCAGGGGAAAGGGCCCCAGGATGTCGATCCCCCATTGGGCAAACGGCCAGGGGGCGATGATGGAGGTCAGCAGAGCTGAAGGTCAGCGCTGGATATTGGCGTTTCGTTGGCACCGATCGCACTTGCGGACGAAATCTGTTGCGTCCTTCTGGAGTGTGGGCCAGTAGTATCCCTGCCGCAGGATCTTATGGGCCAAGGCTCGACCCCCTAGGTGATTTCCGCAGATCCCTTCATGGACTTCTCGGAGGGCGTAGTCCGCCTCGGAGGGGCGGAGGCATCTGAGAAGGGGAGAAGTAAATGATTGTCGATAGAGTTTATTCTCGTACAAGACATACCGGGGAGCCTGGCGCTTGATTCGACGAGCCTCCGTCTCGTCATGAGGTAGGGTTCCGTCCTGAAGGTAGCAGATGAGCCCATCGATCCAACTTGGCTCGGAGTCGACGTACATGGTAGGCTCGGGTTCCTCCGTGCTGGGGGTCTGAAGATACTCGAGCGCTGTTCCCTTGGGAAGCTCGCTCATGCGGGAGGTGGCCAGTTTGGATAGCTGGTCTGCCCTGAGGTTTTCCGCTCTGGGAATGTACCGAATATTAAAAGAATTCAGGGCAGATGTGAGTTCCCGCACCTTTTGGAGATACTTTTGCATGGATGGCCCTTTAGCTTCAAAATCTCCTTGGACCTGGTTCACCACCAGCTGGGAGTCGCTGAAGGCCGTCAGATCTTCCACTTTTAGTTCTCTCGCCAGCTTGAGCCCGGTGATGAGAGCCTCATACTCGGCCTCATTGTTCGAGGCCGGGAACTCGAGGCGCAGAGCTTGCTCAGCCACCACTCCATCTAGACTGGTGAGGATAAGTCCGGCCCCGCTGCCCCCCGGGGTCGAAGACCCATCCGAGTGCAGGACCCATGGCTGCTTCGGGGTCTCCTCCACGGACTCAGATGGCAGCTCGGGGTCGTCCGGAAGAGTGCACTCCACGATGAAGTCGGCGAGTATCTGAGCTTTGATAGCCGGCCTGGGCCGATATTCGAGGTCGAATTCCCCGAGCTCGACCACCCATTTGGCGACCCTCCCCGCACGATCCGACCTCTGCAATATTTGCTTCATGGGCTGGTCGGTCAATATAGTTATCGTGTGGGCTTGGAAGTAAGGCCTGAGTCTCCGAGCCGAGATGATGAGAGCGAAGATGGTCTTCTCAAGTTTAGAATATCGGGTCTCGGCATTCCTGAGAACCCGGCTGGTGTAATAGACCGGCTTTTGGAGCTTGTCCTCTTCCCGGATGAGAACTGAGCTCACTGCGGCTGGGGAGACGGCCAGATATAAGTAAAGGACCTCGCCTTTCCGGGGCTTGGTGAGCAGCGGGGGAGAAGCCAGAAGGCTCCGAAGCTCTTCAAAGGCCTGCTGGCATTCTTCTGTCCACCGGAAATCTTTCGGCCGTTTGAGGCTCTTGAAGAAGGGGAGGCAACGCTCGGCCCGACCGAGAGACGAACCTTCCCAGGACGGCTACCCGCCCCGCGAGCCGCTGCACCTCCTTAACTGTCTTTGGAGGCGACATCTCTTGCAGTGCCCGGATTTTCTCCGGGTTGGCCTCAATTCCGCGCTGGGTCACTATGAAACCCAGGAACTTGCCCGAGGTGACCCCAAACGCGCACTTCGCCGGATTGAGTTTCATTTGATATTTTCTGAGCTTGGCGAACGTCTCGTCGAGATCGGCTATGTGGTGTTCTGCCGCTCGGCTCTTTACCAACATGTCGTCCACGTAGACTTCCATGTTCCGGCCGATCTGGTTTTTAAAAATCTGGCTGACCAGCCTCTGATAGGTGGCCCCAGCGTTTTTCAGGCCAAAGGGCATCACCTTATAGCAGTAGGTGCCCTTGTCGGTGATGAAGGCCGTCTTCTCCTCATCTTCTGGCGCCATTCGGATTTGATTGTATCCTGAAAAGGCGTCCATAAAAGTTAGCAGTTGGTGTCCCGAGGTGGAGTCGACGAGTTGGTCGATGCTCGGGAGGGGGAAACTGTCTTTTGGGCAGGCCTTGTTCAGGTCGGTGTAGTCCACACACATACGCCATTTTCCGTTGGCCTTCTTTACGAGGACTATGTTGGCGAGCCAGTCCGGGTAGGAGACCTCCCGGATGAAGCCGGCTCCGAGGAGTTTGTCCACCTCCTCGGCCGCAGCTCGTTGTCGCTCGGGGGCGGAGCCTCTTTTCTTCTGCTTTACAGGCTTGCTGGTTGGTTTCACCTGAAGTCGGTGGACCATGACCTCAGGGTCAATTCCTGGCACGTCCGCGGGCGACCAGGCGAAGACGTCGGCATTATCCCGCAGGAAGCTGACGAGGCGATCCCTCTCATGGGCGCCGAGGCCGGAGCCGACCTGCACAGTTAGCTCGGGAAAATTTTCTCGTAGTGGGATTTGAATAAGGGCTCTACTTGCTTCTTCCAGGGGGTGTCCCTCGCATCGAGGGTTTCTATGGGGAGTGAAGGGCGCGTCGGGCGGTCTGGCGCCTCAGCTGGTTGTTTCACTGTGTGGGCCGCCATGTAGCATTGCTTGGCGACCAGTTGGTCTCCGCGGACCTCGCCTACTCCTTGGTCGGTGGGGAACCGCATGAGTAAATGGCGAGTTGAAACCACGGCTCGAAGGGTGTTTAACCCTGGGCGCCCAAGGATGGCGTTGTAGACCGAGGGCAGACGGACCACCAGGAAGTCCATCCTCACAGTGCTCTCCCGGGGGGCGAGGCCAACTGTGACAAGGAAGCTAGCCTCACCTTCAACCGAGACCGCATCTCCGGTAAACCCGACTAGCGGGGCACTGATTCTCCGAAGATGTCCTTCTGTCAACCCCATTTTTTGGTAGGCGTGGTAGTACAAAATGTTGGCTGAACTTCCATTGTCAACTAGGACACGCTTTACATCAAACCTATTTACAATCATTGAGATGACCACAGCGTCATCGTGAGGGGTCTCGACCCCTTCTAAGTCCTCGTCCGAGAACGAGATGACTTCATCGGTACGTGGGCGCTTCGGGGGTGTTCCCTGGGCGGCCGTTCCTGCCGAGGCCCGCCCGATCATGTTGATGGTGCCGGCGATGGGCCTGTTGTCGCCTGGATTTTCGGTTGGTGCGACATTCTCCGCCGGCCTTCTTTCCTCAGGTTGATTCCTCACGAACCGGTTGAGTACTCCCCGTCGGATGAGCGCTTCTATCTCGTCCCGGAGTTGGAAGCAGTCCTCCGTGTCGTGCCCACGGTCTCGGTGGAAGCGGCAATACTTCCTGGTATTTCGGGGAAATCCCGTGTCTCGCATAGGAGGCGGGGGTCGGAAGAAGTCCCGACCCTCAATTTCCATCAGGATCTCGGCCCGGGGAGCATTAACGGGTGTATAGTTCTCGTACCTCGCCTGGTACATCCGGGGCCGTGGTGGAGACCTCGGACGAGGAGGTGTCCTCTGCTGAGGTCGCCCCTGCTGACGGGGCGGACTCCTCAGTCTGGGGAGATTTTTCTCTCTGCGGGGCGACCGGCTCCTTTGTCGGCCGCGTTCCTCGCGGCGTTTCTTCTGTTTCTTAGAGGCGGGCTCAATTGCTCCCCGCCTGGAGGCGACTGCCTCCTCGGCCTTGGCGTACTTCCGGGCTCGGGCCAGCATTTCGGTGAAGTCGGCCGGGAAGCTCTTCTCGATGGAGAAGAGGAATCGGTAAGAGCGAACCCCAGTCTTCAAAGCCGACATGGCTATCGACTGGTCTAGCTCGCGAACCTCCCATGTGGCGGCGGTAAAGCGGTCCAGGTACTCTTTGAGGGACTCCCCCTCCTTCTACTTGATGTCCAGGAGGGAGTCTGATGTCCGTCGCTGGCGCCGGCTTGCAGCAAAGTTGGTGGCGAACTGCCTGCCGAGCTGCTCAAAAGAGGACACCGTGTTCGGCTTCAGTCCAGAAAACCAAAGCCGGGCGGTCCCTCGGAGGGTTGCTGGGAAGGCCTTGCAGAGTATGGCCTCCGAGGACCCTTGTAGGGCCATGAGGGCCCGATAACTCTCCAGGTGGTCAAGGGGGTCGGTGATTCCGCTGTAGGGCTCCACCTAAGGCATTTTGAACCTCGCGGGAACCGGCTCGTCCTCGATCTGGCAGGAGAAGGGGGACTTGGTAGTGAACTCAAAGTCCCCTTCCTGTCTTGCCTTCTTGCTGTGGAGTGCCGCGATCTGGCGCTCCAGATGCTCAACTTTTCGGTCAAGCTCCCCCACCCGTGGGATTGTCGCTGTGGTTTGCGCCAGCCCACGGCGGTCCGGGGCTGACTCCGCCTCAGAGAGTTGGGGTCTCCGGTCGAAACCTTCTCCCGGTGACTCTCTCTGGGGAGAAGCTCGTTCTCCATTGTTGGCTCTGGAGGAGCCATGCAAATTTTGGCTGGGGAGAACCGGGCCGTTGGGGAGACACTCCGGCGGGGCCTGGGCCTGCGGGGGAAGTGAGGGTAAATCCTCCTCGCGCCGTAGACCTTGAACGACGGCGGCCAGGGCCTGGACTTGCTGCTCCAGGGCGTTAAACTGTTCCGGCTGGACCTGAGGAACTGGATCAGCTGGAGTTGGAGAATTCTGGACGGAGTGTCCAGGACTTTGCGGGGGACGCCGGGAGATGTTAGAGGCTCCCTTACTTCTCAACTTCATGACTGCTACTCGGGCCCTTCCTCTAGCGCCAACTGTTGCTGGAAATTGGACCCGGGGGCAATCTTCGGTCGAAGAGAGGGAGCGGATGTGAGTCCTCACGGCGGGGCGGTGGTCCGTCGGCGGGCGGCGTCCTCTGTCTGGGTGCCTGCACACGAACCGGTGGCCGGGTTTTCCGGCGCCGGCCCTCCGACGGTCAAGTCAGTGAGGGGGGCAAATAGTATGGAGAAGGAAGATAAACAGTGAATTTTTGGGGGTACCAATGTTCCTTTTCTCTTGAGAGGCCAAGGCTCCCTTTTATATGCGGGGGTCGGTTTACCTGTGATGTAACAGGGAGAGGCCGTAGTATGGCTCGGCATGTTGTTCAGGTCGGTGCTCGGTCAGGCGAATCATTGCACTGATGTTGGCGGTATGGCCGAGATCAGAGACTTATCATAGTCGACTAGACCCTGCTGGGTCGATTTGCCGTGGAGAGCTGGGGATCCGTAGATGTCAGGAGCCACGCGCATTTATTATGGAGTAAGCCGGAGATCCGCATTAATGGTGGAGTAAGCCGGAGATCCGCATTTATTGTTGAGTGTGCCGGAAGATTACAGCGGCCATGCGCAATAAATGCCGGAGGGATGTTAGAGTACGGTCCTCGGACATCGGGGTTTCTCTTAGGTCGGAGGTCTCGGGGTCGGTCGTCTCGTGGCCGAGCGTTCCGAGGTCGGACGCCGACTTCTGCTGTCCGAGGTCGGAGGTTGTACGGCTTCTCTGGGGCATTTATGTCATTTGGGGGGAAACTTTATTCCCCCCAACAGGAATGAAGGGGATTTGCATGATGACGTGTAATGAAGAGATGACTGGAATGGCTGGTTTCAACCGGGATAAAGTCTAATGAACATGATATGGGCTTAAACATTGCAACGTGGGAGATTTTGGGACAAAATGTTAGAACATGAAAAGTCGAGCTCAATTGGATGTGAAAGAAACAATAGAGTTGGGATGAACGGGGTGCGTGTCATTCGGGTTCAGGGATCATCCGAAATAAGTTTGACTCGACCTGCATATATTAGATTCGACCTGCATACATTAGGCTCAATTAATAAATAACTAAATCAAACTCGAATTAATTTATTAAAATGCAATGATGAGGGTAACACATTTTTTTAGTTAAATTTACAAAATATGTGAATTAAAATAATGATAAGTGCTATGAATAAGATATGAATTTATGCATTATTTAGCACTTATCAGTGACCTCATAGGTTCGAACCTAAGCCGGTAGTATAGGAACGACTTTCTACACTAATCGATGTGACCATCTAGCAATGGTACCTGACGTCCGGATAGGCCGAATATATGCGAAGCAAATATTCTGCAACCCTAAACTATGGTTACTGTATAATTCAATCCCTTTGACTCCTAATGCCAGGATGACTTAAAGCTCACTTTCAACCCTATATTTAGTACATCCATTATATGATTAACTTTAGATATCCCGTGACTCCTCACTGGGATTACCCTGGCCAAGGTTTTGCTAAATTAATCACAAGATATTATCTTCTGTTTTCAGGAGGGGTCAATTCCATCTCGACTCACAACTGACTACGCAAGTACTTGACTGCACCCAGTGACCTTCCGTCACTGAATTAGAAATCCAGATAGTCCGATACCAAAGTACAATGAGTTGCTTGCTAGTCACAGGTTGCGGTCTCAAGTCAGAGGGCCAAACTTATACCCATATCCACTCGGAACATCTCTTGACAGTAAAGCGTTCCGAAATTGGTCACGTTCAGTGAAATGTACTCATACACTTCACCTGTGTGGCATACTAGTATCTCCACACTCCTTGGTTAAGAGGACAACCAACGTATATGTCACACAACGATCTAATCTCGATAATGTTGTCGTCCTTGTAACAACATATCATTTGGTTGCGAACTAGTTTAAGGACTCGAAGATAAATCCTCCTTTATCATTAATAAGTCCTAAGGACTTCATCATATAAGAGTTCATTTGAAGATGTAAAATGATGAATAATGCCAAATAACACTTTATTAATTTGTCAATTCATTTACAAAATTCAATCATCAATATGCTAACGATTGACCATTAGGATACAATTTCCAACAACTCCCACTTAGCCTAAAGCCAATCGGCACAGTATCTAATACCCATCTTCGACTTGTATTTGTTGAACTCTTTGATGCCGAGGACTTTGGTAAATGGGTCAGTCATATTTTCTTTTGTATCAATTTTCTGTAGAATCTGCCACTGTGTGCTGCTTGGAACTCTTCCAGCAGATAGCACCACCCTTAAGAGTAAAGATATATCCCGACACGCTCTTGCTATTATCTCGATCTGACTGAAAACTGGAATTAGTATAACCCTCAACTTCCACTTGTCCTTAGTATTTATCAAATACTTAAGGATGGTTTTTACAACCTTCCAGTGGTTGCTACCTAAATCAGACTGGTATCTGCTCACTACTCTTAGTGAGTATGCCACGTCTGGTCTAGTTCATGTCATGGCATATATTATAGATCCCACTGCCGAAGCATATGGAATTCTATCCATACTATCTCTTTCTTGAGGGTTTGTCGGACAATTCCTTTTAGAGAGGTTAATTCTATGGCCCATCGGAAGATAGCCTTTCTTGGAATTAATCATACTGAACCTCTTCAGTATAGTATCAATGTATGTAGATTGGGATAATCCAAGCAATCTTCTAGATCTATCTCTATAGATCTTCATCCCTAGGATGTAAGATGCTTCTCCCAAATCCTTTATGGCAAATTGAGATGATAGCCAAACCTTTATTCGTTGTAATACAGGAATATTATTCCCGATTAAAAGAATGTCATCCACATACAAAACAAGAAATATGATAACTGAACCATTTGCCCATTTATAAATGCAAGGTTCCTCTTCATTCTTAATGAAGCCATATGATTTGATCACCATATCAAATCGTATGTTCCAACTCCGTGAAGCTTGCTTTAATCCATAAATGGATTTTTTAAGCTTGCACACCTTAGACTCATCTGCAGATATAAAACCTTCAGGTTGCATCATATACACCTCCTCTTCTAAATCTCCATTTAGAAAAGCGGTTTTAACATCCATCTGCCAGATCTCATAATCTAAGTGTGCTGCTATCGCAAGCATAATCCGAATGGATTTGAGCATTACCACAGGAGAAAATGTCTCGTCATAGTCAATACCATAATGTTGACGATATCCCTTGGCAATCAGATGAGCTTTATAGATCTCTACTTTTCCGTCTGCACCCCGTTTCCTTTTGAAAATTCAATTACACCCTATGAATTTAATCCCTTCGGGTGGGTCAACTAATGTCCATACATCATTGACCTTCATGGATTCCATTTCGGATTGCATGGCTCCAAGCCATGCATCAGAGTCATACCTCTGCATTGCATCCATGTAGGTGATCGGATCCTCATCGTTTTCATCAAGTTCGATAGGATCCCCATCCCGGACCAAGAAACCGTAGTATCTGTCCGGCTGACGTGGTACTCTACCTGATCTCCTTAATGGTGCATCTAAGATGGGTTCTGGATCTGATCTAATCAAATCCGACTCAATTGGTTCAGTGGATGGTGTCGGGTCTTCTACATGTTGAACTTTTCTAAGCTCAACATTAGAGCTTTTAGTTCCTTCACTAAGGAATTCTTTCTCTAAGAAAACAGCTCTATTGCTTACGAACAACTTTTGTTCTTCAGCAAAGTAGAAGTAATATCCTGTAGTTTCTTTAGGATAACCAATAAAAAAACATCTGTCAGACTTGGGTTCAAGTTTGTCTGTTTTCAAACGTTTGACATATGCCGGACACCCCCAAACCCTAAGGTGAGAGAGCATTGGCTTACGTCCAGTCCACATCTCATGTGGTGTTTTATTTACAGACTTACTGAAAACCTTATTTAGAATGTAGCAGGCTGACTCAAGTGCATATTTCCAAAAGGATATGGGCAGACTCGCAAACCCCATCATGGATCGAACCATGTCTAATAGAGTTCGATTTCTCCTTTCTGATACACCGTTATACTGTGGTGTACCAAGAGAAGTCCATTGGGACAGAATCCCATTCTCTCCTACATATATCAAAAACTCACTGGAGAGGTATTCACCTCCTCGATCTGATCGAAGAGTTTTAATACTCTTTCCAGTTTGTTTTTCTACTTCATTACGATATAATTTGAACATTTCAAATGATTTAGATTTATGTCTCATTAAATAGACATAACCATACCTAGAAAGGTCGTCTGTAAACATAATGAAATATGAATACCCACCTCTAGCATCTGTGCTCATTGGCCCACATACATCAGAATGTACAAGGATCAATAAATCACTGGCTTGTTCACTTTTTTCGGTAAAAGGTGATTTGGTCATTTTACCAAGAAGATATGATTCACAGGTTGTCAATGATTCACAATCATTAACATTGAGGATTCCCTCTTTACTTAACCTGTTCATCCTGTTCTTGTTAATATGACCTAGCCTATGATGCCAAAGGTAGACATCCGTGACATTATCTAATCTAGGACGCTTACTTGACATGTATATTACATTAACAGGTTGTGATAATAAGTAAATGTCATTGCTTAATCGTCCATTCATTACAGTAACACCATTCATAATGATATCACAAGAATATTTTTTTATTGAAATTTCATAACCGTTCATGGCCAAAAGGCCTACGGAAATTACATTCAATAAGAACGTAGGACAATAGTGACAATCACTCAAGACAATTACATGAGAATTGAAAACAAGTTTGAGATTTCCTAAAGCTAGAACTGGAACAGATCTTCCATCTCCAACATTTAGAAATCTCTCGCTGTTTTCAAATCAATCATTGACCTGAAGTCCTTGTAACGAATTGCATATATTAAACGGACTTTCAGTATCTAATACCCAGGTCGAATTATCACATATAGAGAAATTACAAGATGTTATCATATAAATACCTTGATCAGCAACTGATTGCCCTTTTTTCTTGCTTGGCCTGTTCGGGTCAAGTGAGGTAAGGTACTGAGGATAATTCCTCTTCCAATGCCCCTGCTTCTTACAATAGAAGCATTCTGCCTGACTTTGGTCATCCTTAATCTTTTTGGTCTGACTAGGCTGAGTTTTCAGCTTTCTATGCCAATTATTGAAGTTGGGACCAGTCAACTTGTCATTATCCAATAATGAGCGAAGTGACAAACTTGTGGCCATTTCTACATAAAAGAAAATTTGGTTATTAGTATATAAATTGACTAAACACAGTAGACTTGGACTTTAGTCTAAAGATACTCCCACTATTTTATACAAATTGGTAGCCTCTACCTCCAATTCAAAAAATTACTCCTAATACTTTAGTGGGCACTAGAACCCAATAGATCGCATGTAGGCCCGAGTGTGGCTCGGCTAACCCATATGCACCTATTGGTAGGTTCTAAACCAGTTGCTTCACCAAGCAACTTCTAGTGATAATTTTGCCATAGGTTCTTCGGCAGGCGTGTGGCACCTCTGTTAGATGTATGCCCTAGAAGCCAATCTGGCTGACACATTATTAATTCTAGAAACATAATTTTATACTTGACTATTTATTATTGAATAAATAAAAGGCATCTTTTTCATTCATATTGTTTATGTGTCTATGAATCGTCCAAGAATTAATAAGATGATGATGCATATTCTTAAGAGTTAAGAATTTGAGCCATGCATCATTGGTGATTAATTTCTAAATGCTCCTGATCAATGGATCATCATGAGGACGGTGATCGATCCGATCAGTGCACATATTGCTTTCCTTATGGATGGACGAGACTCGAGTCCACAGTGTGGCGACACCGAAGTAATAGTGCAGGTGCTTGTTAAGAACAAGGGTACTGAGCGTGACCAAGACAAGAAGTCACTTGGATGTCTATCCACTCGTCAGTGACTTGCTTGATGTTGCAGTAGTGTGACTGGTCCTTTGATCTGCGATGCTTCGGCTACTCACAGTGAGGTTATTGTAGTTTGACTGCACATATACATGGTCTCTAGCCATATGGGTCCATGCAGTGTAGATTGGCTGCAGTAGGTTCATTGTAGGAGTAGGGTATGCACCTATAAGGAATCTATCGACCTTGATAGATAAGGAGAGATCCTATGTGATTTATAAGACTGAGTTCGTAAGACCTCGGTCGGGGCAAATTGTATAGTGGAGAAAGAGTTTTCCACTCTCGAGCTTAAGTCGAATAAATCTTGACATATGACAGGCGATGGGGTTTGACGAGTTGTCCATGACCTCCGCCCTGTAGGGATCCACGATAGAAGGACTGTGTTACACGATAACTACACCTAGAGGTTCACCATTCTATTCTGCTGGGTAGCCACTACATGCTGCTAGGTGTCACTGGTGGATGGTGGGACTCATAGGGATTGTCTCGATGATCGATAAACCCTAATGAGTAGAGTTGGAATCGTTCCGACCCATTGAAAGAAGTTTTCAATGATATTGTGATAGAGATCACAATATATCTTACTACCAGTCAGAATTGAACCAATGAGGTCACACACACTAGAGGCATTGACCGATCCAATGGTTGAATCGTGATTAGGAATCACAAGTAATCAATTCAATTGATAATCAGTTGAAGAAGGAACAATGGAATTAATTAATTAGACTTAAACACAAATCCTACTTCGAGTAGGATTCTTAGAGTCCTAATTGGATTAGGACTGGAAATCCTATTTGGAGTAGGACTGGGATTCCTACTTGGAGTAGGATTCCTACAATCCTAATTAGATTAGGAGTTTTGAATTAAATTTGAATTTCTACTTGGAGTAGGATTTCCAGAGTCCTAATCGAATTAGGACTTCGGATTCAAATTAGAGTCCTAATTGGATTAGAACTAAAATTAAATAAGTCCTAATTGGATTAGGATTTCTTAAGTCCTAATTAATTATTAATCTCATAAATCAACATGACTCCTAATTGAGTTAGGATTGAAGAGTTCGTCGAACCAGAGGATCCTTCAGTTACGGTCGATCCTGAAGTCTCTGCCCACATTAGAAAGCTTTCGTTCCCGACCCGATACGAGAAGAGGGAATCAGTGCATAGCTTTCACCGGCCAAGACATGATCAACTTCTTGCTGTCCAATCAAAAAATTCAATGGTATTGGATGAGTCAGGTAAAGGTATCGAACTTTTCACAATAGGGGACAGGACAGGAACTCACGAACTATGCCTGGGCTATCTCCTTTTCCAACCGGGACTAGAACTCCCAGCTCTACGGTATGGAATTTCGACACATTGTTCCTCAAGGCTTCCATTTCCGACGTCGATCCAAACCTTCTCAGGGAGCTTCTTTGCTTTATTAACTTCAATACAGACCCTGGCAAAGACGAGTGATTCAAGTTCTAATTGGATTAGGACTAGCATAGATTGAACCCGATTGACTCATGATTTGGTTAAACCCTAATTGGATTAGGACTAAACTAAATAGGGGCATACTAATCCTCCTTAGAGGAGGACTAGGGCAACATAAGAGGGAGGGGCTCATGCCCCTCCTCCTTTTCTTCTTTGGTGCGGCACAACAAGAGGGGCCGGCGCCCCTCTTGGAAGTTAATCAAGGAGCTCCTACAAAGTAGGAGCTCCACATGCTATTTAAGAGGAGACGTGGGGGCTGACCTAGGGCATTAAAGTCCCCTTCTTCCAGCCGTGGCCTCCTCCTACTTCTCCTTGGTCTTCAGCCGCAAGCAAAGAAGGGAAAAGAAAGCTCTTGGCGGCCCCTCCTTCCTCTCTTGTTTTGGTTTCCAACACAAGCAAAGGAAAAAGGCTGCAAGGCTTGGTGATCTTCTTCCTTGATCTTCTTCTTCTTCCTCCTCCCTCTAGCATTCAAGAGTTGAAAGAAAGGGAGGTGATCAGCCATCAAAACATATCTCTGCAAGGGAGCTAGCACCTCGGGGAGATTGGAGCGTTATGATTGGTCCTCTGCTTCGTGTGGATACCCGTAGAGGCCGGACACTTGAACGGCTTCAAGCGAACCTTCTTCCAAAACCACGATCATCAGTTTGCGGTGATCATCTACCCGTACAAAGGTGAAGATCTGATCTTCCTAATGTTTCAAAAGTTTTTAATCTTTATCTAACTACGAACGGTTTTTGAACAACGTTCATGCGATGAATGGTTGATCCCGCACATGCCTCTTCCGCTGTGTCTGAATTTTTTTAAAAATTTTCTGCGGCATGGGCGGGTTCTAACAGCCTCCACCGAGTACCCTAGTCAGGTCCAACCATTAAATGATAGGGTTAAGTCTAATCAACTAATAGACGACCAAGCCCGAGTGTGGCTCGGCTCACCTGACCGCCTATTGAAGGTACACTTAACTCATCATATATTGAATGACAATTTCAATGCTTGATAAGTACCAAGCGTGTCGCGCCTCCAATAATTATCAAATCATTGGACCAATTATCACCCAACTTAATGGGAGGCTATGACCTAGTTAGCCCCATAACCATTTCATTTTAAGGACCTAATAATTTTAGAGGATTTCATAATTAGGATAGATGAGAAGATCCGGTTAGTCTAATTTCTCCCACTGACTTCACCAAATCAGATTAGACTCAAACCGGTTAAGGAGGCACCTAAATCAGTCAAACTGATTTTCGTTATAGGCATGGGCTAACTCGAATCATTAAGTGATCCAATCAAAATGTGATTGACCATGTCGGTCAGGTAAGTGAGATCGATGGAAGGGATATGCCATTAACTCGACAAAGACGAATCAGTGCGAGTAGCTCCCAACTAAAAACCACCGATCAAAACTGCCAAACTTATCTTAGACACCGACTGGTTAATCAATTTCGATTTGATTACTCAAATGACTCGGGCTACACCTCTGAGCCTAAATCAAGTTTCATCTTGGTCTAATCAAAGACATGGACTTGATCCATCTACAACTATTGTAAATTGACCTAGAATTTTCTTGATCTAATCTAGTTATTACTTAATTAGATTTGATCAATTAATTCTATTTGTCCATGTATGATTCTAACCTTAGGTCTAACCCAATCCTAGAAATTTGATTCAAGCTAACCCATATGCCCAAAGAATTATGCAATGTCAATTAATTGAGTTACAATTCTATTTCATAACACTTAATTCTCAATTAAGTTTAAACTTATGAAAGTTTTAATCATTGCATTTTTTTTTAATTACATATTAATTACAATCTTTCAGTTCTTAAAATATATTTTCAGATCTGAGTTTTTGTAATTAATCACATGTAATCAGATTTAATTCATGTTTAAGTCATTATATTTAATGTTCATGCATCACATATACATAACAACATGAATTAATACAAACAACATACATCTTATGTATTTGTTTTTTCACTTTTATTTTCAGATCTGATTTGTTCATTAAAATCAGAGATCGTATGGATCATAAATTTTATTTAGATCTAATCTAAACAATATTATGATTTCAGATTTATTTATGTTACAAATCTTAATACAAACATGCATCATATGCATCCAAAATTTCAGATCTAGTTAATCATGCATAATCAGCAATTAAATCAATCATAAAAATACTTTAGATCTAATCTAAGCATGCTCATGATTTCATATTTAATTACAAAAATTAAAATATAAAAGTTTAAACATGAAACTGGCTCTGATACCAGTGAAAGAGGAGTCTCCACTCCTACATGGGTTCGGTCCTATTAAAAATAGGGTGACACCCATGTATACCTATCAGAGCACGCATCTCTATACACCTCCGGACGGAGAGCCACGCTTCGTCACACGATCACGCGTGAGAGTTCTCAAAGATCGGTCACAACTCTTGGACCTTTGCTCTAATACCACTGAAAGTGAATCCTAGGTTCTTCGGTGTTAAGCATGCTGATTTTTTTTTTTTAAAAAAAAAACCATGGCTGAACCTGATCGGATTGCCTACGCACCCCTTCATAAGGGGGATCAAGCCATACGTAGTTCTTTTTAAGTTTCAAAAATGCAGCGGAAAAATCGAATCAAATAATTTAATTCATGAATGCTTACAAGATCAAATCTAGAAATCAGCACCTTAAGAACACATAGGACTATGCCGGAATCGTTTAAAACAATTATATTAAAACTTTCATGCATGATTAACTATCAGATCTGAAATTTAAGAACTCTATTCCAATTAATCTCCGAATATCCATCGAATAGATTCTGGAGATATCTCCGTGAGAAGCCCCAAAAGAGGGTAAAACCTCGGAGAATCGGACCTAGATCTTGACACCATAATAAATGATTAATGCTAGATTAATACCTTTTATGATGGATGAAAGTTGTGGATCTGATCCTTGACTTCACAGCCATGCACACGAATGGCCTCTACGAGAAGTACACGCGAAGTTTCTGAAGAGATCCAATCCTGTGGAAGTGCTAGCTTGCGCAGAATTTCTTGAAGCTGAAATTTGATCTTCCCAATGCTATCAACTTTTCATCCGCCTTCTTGGAAGAACTTGAAGGAAAGGTTTATAGAGAATGAGGAGGACTTAGATCTGATCTAAAGACTCTTATCAGGGACCCCTAACACTAATGGCGCGATGGACTTAGAGGAAGAAGAAGTCAGCTAGATTGAATGCAGAATTTTTCTATGCATGAACTAGGGTTCCTCTCTTTTCTTTTCCCCTCTTTTTTTTCTCTTTTTTTCCTTGAATTCAACCACCAGATGATGGAGGCCCTTTTAATATTGCTATCCCCTCTAACTTCATGCCAACCATCCCATTTTTGTGGAGGATTTTGTGGAGTTTTGAATTTTGAATTCAAAATTCAAGTTCATGTGCCATTACATGATGAAGCTTGATCTAATCTAAACCATTCATCATGTTGCCACTTTCCTCTTTCAATTTCGAAATTCTCATGCCCCCAATCAGACCCCTTCTATTGAGCCATGTCTAGGTGGAATCGGCAAGATTGAACCGATTAGAGGGTCACGTGGTGATTTTGTGGTGATTAAATTCGAAATTCAACCTTAATTAGAAGTGAGATAAAGATAAGGATGACATATGCCATGAAGAGAGAGAATTTGATCTTATCCAATTCTTTTCATGAATTTATCTCTCCATTTTGACCCATCTAATGATGAAAGAGGTCCCTGATGTTGCCAAGTGTCCCATGGCACCATTAAATAAATTAAATTAATTTTTAATCATATTAAAAATTAATTTATGGCGCCATGCATGGATATGTGACAAGTGGATGTCAAGATCCGAACAGTTTCAGATCAAACCCATTTAATTTAATTAAATACTAACAATTAGAATGATCCAATTACCATGGGTTGAACCTAATCCAATTAGGTCAATCCATAATTAAGCATAAATTTAATCTAATTTAATTTGGTCAACCTAAGTCCTCTTGATTCAGACCTAATCCAATCAGGTCAAAAATTCTGATTGAGCCTAGAATTGAATCTAATTCAATTTGGCTCATCCTTAGTCTAATTACTCAATCCAATTGAGTTCATTAGCAATCTAATTACTAGTTAATCCTTCGATAATTACTTTAATTATTTTATAAGATAATTTGCCAATCGAATTGACCAAATTACCCCTGAATGATTCTTAATTATTCATTAGCCTTCTTGATCAATCAGGAATCTTCTATGCGTGTGACCTCATAGGTTCGAACCTAAGCCGGTAGTATAGGAAGGACTTCCTACACTAATCGATGTGACCATCTAGCAATGGTACCCGACGTCCGGATAGGCCGAATATATGCGAAGCAAATATTCTGGAATCCTGAACTATGGTTACTGTATAATTCAATCCCTTTGACTCCTAATGCCAGGATAACTTAGAGCTCACTATCAACCCTATAATTAGTACATCCATTATATGATTAACTTTAGATATCCCGTGACTCCTCACTGGGATTATCCTGGCCAAGGTTTTGCTAAATTAATCACAAGACATTATCTTCTGGTTCCAGGAGGGGTCAATTCCATCTCGACTCACAACTGACTACGCAAGTACTTGACTGCACCCAGTAACCTTCCGTCACTGAATTAGAAATCCAGATAGTCCGATACCAAAATACAATGTGTTGCTTGCTAGTCACAGGTTGCGGTCTCAGGTCAGAGGGCCAAACTTATACCCATATCCACTCGGAATATCTCTTGACAGTAGAGCGTTCCGAAATTGGTCACATTCAGTGAAATGTACTCCTACACTTCACTAGTGTGACATACTAGTGTCTCCACACTCCTTGGTTAAGAGGACAACCAACGTATATGTCACACAACGACCTAATCTCGATAATGTTGTCGTCCTTGTAACAATATATTATTTGGTCGCGAACTAGTTTAAGGACTCGAAGATAAATCTTCCTTTATCATTAATAAGTCCTAAGGACTTCATCATATAAGAGTTCATTTGAAGATGTAAAATGATGAATAATGCCAAATAACACTTTATTAATTTGTCAATTTATTTACAAAATTCAATCATCAATATGCTAACGATTGACTATTAGGATACAATTCCCAACAGATCCTTTATGTGATAACGGATCCGGCACCTGAGCAGCCCGCTGCTAATGCATGGGGTACAATCAGAGACACTTATCAGAAGTGGCTTAGTGATCATCTCACTGTCCGTTGCATTATGCTCGCTGCAATGAATGATGAGTTTGGTAGGCGTTTTGAGAATGCGCAGTCGGAAGACATCATTCAAGTGTTGAATGAATCATTCGGTATTCCTGATAACATTGAAAGGCACAAGACTAGTTGTGCTATTTTCAGCGCACGTATGAAGGATGGGGCTTCGGTGACCGATCATGTATTGTACATGATTGAGTTAATCGAGCGCCTAGGCTCTTCAAATTTTCCCTACATGATCAATTGGGGAAGGATGCTATACTGAATTCTCTTCCTGGTTCGTACCGCCTATTTCTCACCAACTTTCGTATGACGAAACTGATAGTAAATTATCACCAATTGTTGGGTTTACTACAAACTTTTGAGAAGGATCACCAACTCCTAAAAGGGTCGGTGAATTTAGTGGAAGGTTCGTCCAGGGATCGTGGTACCTTTAAGAAAGGAAAGAAGAAAAATAAAAATCCAAAAGAAACAGGTGCACCATGCTCAGCCTAGTCAGAAAAAGAATAAAAAGGCTGATCAGAGCAAGGCGGAGTGCTTCTTCTGCAAGAAGCAAGGATATTGGAAGAGGAACTGTCCTCTTTACATTGCATCTCTCGATCCGAACCGGCCTAAGAAAAGTGGGCAATCAGTTGCCAATCAAGGTACTTATATGATAATACCTTGCAATTTTTCTATTTATGATAATTCGACCTGGATATTGGATACCGGTAGTCCTTTTAATATTTGCAATTCATTGTAGGGGCTACAAGTCAGTGAGAGGTTTGAAGAAGGAGAAAGATTCTTGAATATTGGAGATGGAAGATCAGTTCCAGTTCTAGCTTTAGAAATTCATAAACTTGAATTCAGCTCTCATATTAATGTCCTTAGTGATTGTCACTATTGTCCAAGTTTTTTATTGAATGTCATTTCTGTAGGCCTTTTGGCCAAAAATGGTTATGAAATATCAATAAAAAAGGATTATTGCAATATCATTTAGAATGGTGCTGCTGTAATGAATGGAACTCTGAGTAATGGCATTTACATTTTGTCACAGCCTGTTCATGTAATGTACAAGTCCAATAAGCGCCCTAGAATAGATAATGTCACGGATGTCTACCTTTGGCATCATAGGCTAGGTCATATTAATAAGAACAGGATGAACAGGTTAAGTAAAGAGAAAATCCTCGATGTTAATGATTGTGAATCATTGACAACCTGTGAATCTTGCCTTCTTGGTAAAATGACCAAATCACCTTTTACCGAAAAAGGTGAACGAGCCAGTGACTTATTGACCCTTGTACATTCTGATGTATGTGGGCCAATGAGCACAGATGCTAGAGGTGGGTATTCATATTTCATTACGTTTATAGACGACCTTTCTAGGTATGGTTATGTCTATTTAATGAGACATAAATCTGAATCATTTGAAATGTTCAAATTATATCGTAATGAACTAGAAAAACAAACTGAAAAGAGTATTAAAACTCTTCGATCAGATCGAGGAGGTGAATACCTCACCAGTGAGTTTTTGACATATATAGGAGAAAATGGGATTCTCTCCCAATGGACTCCTCCTGGTACACCACAATATAATGGTGTGTCAGAAAGAAGAAATCGAACTCTGTTAGACATGGTTCGATCCATGGTGGAGTTTGCTGATCTTCCCATATCCTGGCATTAGGAGTCAAAGGGATTGAATTATACAGTAAGTATAGTCTAGGGTTCCAGAATATTTGCTTCATATATATTCGGCCTATCCGGATGTCGGGTACCATTGCTAGATGGTCACATCGATTAGTATAGGAAGACGTTCCTATACTACCGGCTTAGGTCCGAACCTATGAGGTCACATGCATAGAAGTTTCTAGGTTGATCAAATAGCTGATTGATGATTAAGAATCATTCAGGGGTAATTTGGTCAATTCGATTGACAAATTATCCAAAGTAAAAGTTGCATTAAAATAATTATTGAATTATTGGAGGATTAATTAGCAATTAGATTGCTAATGAACTCAATTTGATTGAGTAATTGGGCTTAGGTTGAGCCAAATTGAATAGGATTCAATTTGGGCTGCATCAGGGTTTGACCTAATTGGATTGGGTTCAATTCAAGTAGATTGAGCTTGACCCAGTTGATAGGACTTGACCCAATTGGATTGGGCTTGATCCAAATCAATTAGAAGATCTTATTTGATGAGGATTATGAGTCCAAATAATCAGAATTGGATAAGGAGAAGAATCCCTAAATTTTAGGAACTCATCCTTATCTTCTTGGAGAAGAATGACATCTTAATTTATTCCCAATATTTTCTACTCCTATCCTCTTTATTTTTGGCCAAAAATTGGTGTGAGAAGAGAGGAGGCATGGGGATATATTTTCTATAAAAATGGTGCCTTAAATCTTCCTAGAAAGATTTAGATGAATTTCCTAATTTGTAGGGATTGCATGGCGCATGAAATAGGATGGTCTACGGCTAAAATTTGGACGCATGAATTTCTATCTTTTGGGGATCCAAAATGCATGAAATTTGGATATGTTTATCTCCTCTTAGCTTCCAAACCATAAGAATTTTTTGGAAATTTTATCAACCAAATTAATTGGCTAAATTAGGTGTGATACGTGGGGGGTCTTTTGACTATAAAAGACCCCCATGCCTTGTGTTCAAAAGATATAATATTTAGAGGTTTCAAAAAATTCTGAAAAAATGTTTATCTTCTTCTCCTTCTTCCTCATGTCCATCCTCCATATCCTTGAAGAACAATCAAAGATTGAGTGTTTAGAAGGAGACAGCTTCAGCCATTGCAACGTTCCTGCGCGAGCTAGCACTCCCGCGGAAGATGATCTACCTTGGGCTTTGCGTGTACTTCTCATAGAGGCCATTCGAGTGCGTGGCTGTGAAGTCAAGAATCAGATCCATAAGTTTCTTCTATCATAAAAGGTATTAATCCCACATCAATATTTTATTTTGGAGTTTGGGTCTAGGTCTGATTCTCCGAGGTTTTACCCTTCTTTGGGGCTCCTCACGGAGTTATCTCCAAAATCCATTCGATGGATATTCGAAGATTAATCAGAATAGAGTGTTTACCTTTCAGATCTGATAGTTAATCATGCATAAAAGTTTTAGCATAATTGTTTAAACGATTTCGGCATAATCCTATGTGTTCTTAATATGCTGATTTCTAGATTTGATCTTGTAAGCATGCATGAATTAAATTGTTTGATTCATTTTTCCGCTGTAGTTTTAAAACTTAAAAAGAATTACGTATGGCTTGATCCTTCTTATGAAGGGATACGTAGGCAACCCGATCAGGTTCAGCCATGATTTTTTTTTAAAAAAAAATCAGCATGCTTAATACCGAAGAACCTAGGATTCACTTTCACCTACACTGTGGACTCAAGACTCGTCCATCAAAGAAAATAATCTATGCACTAATCTCAGCGGATCGATCACCGTCCTTGTGATGATCCATCGATCAGGAGCAATTCAGGAATTAATCACCAATAACACATGCCTCAAATTCTCAACTCTTGAGAATATGCATCATCATCTTATTAATTTCTTAGGCGATTCATGGACACATAAGAACATGAATGATAAGAATACCCAACTTAATAAATTCATAATTAGGTCAAGTACAAATTTATGTCCTAGAATATAATAATGCGTGAGCCAAATTGGCATTTAGGGCATACTTGTAACAATCAAAAGTGGCTCAATGCCCGTATCACTCTCCGATGCATTATGCTTGCTGCAATGAGCGATGAGTTCAGTCGCCAGATCGAGAATACCCAGTCCGAAGAAATCGTTCAAGTGTTGAACGAATCTTTTGGCACTCCCGACGACGTTGAAAGGTGTTGCCCAAGGTGACAAGCCAAGAGGGGGGGGGGGTGAATTGGTTTCTTCTAAATTTTGATGCTTTAAATGTTTTCTTAATTAAGTGCGGTGGATGCTTTCTTAAGCTATTTGAGTGAGTTAAACTAACGCAAGAGTAGAAGATGATGCAAGAGTAAATGAAAACACAAGCACAACACAAACACAACAATATATAGTGGTTCGGTGCTCTCCTTAGCACCTACGTCCACTCCCCAAGCGTCCCCTTGGGAATTCACTATAATCTCGCGGATTACAGTTGGATTGTTTTCCGGGCTCACAATCCAAAAACCTTTGTTGGTTTTACGGGCTCACCAACAAACCTATACACTTTGGTTTTCCGGGTTCACCAAAAACCTTTGTTGGTTTTGCGGGCTCACCAACTAACCTTTACACTTTGGTTTTCCGGGTTCACCAAAAACCTTTGTTGGTTTTGCGGGCTCACCAACGAACCTTTACAAAGTGTTTAATTAACAAAAGGAAGGATTCAAACTCCTAAATGAGCATATGAAACAATATAGGCTACAAGGAAGAGTTAGAAAGTATTTATCGCTTTGAAGTCACTTTGCTCTTTTTTGTCAAGGATGCTTCACTCTTTAAAGGGGATGGAGCTCTTGATGCCTCTTTGAATCTGCTCAATCCCTTTCTTTGATTCTTGAATGAAGCTCTTGATGAAGAAGATTAGGGCACTTTTGTATTCTTGGGTACTCTTTGATATTCAACTCAAAAGTTATTCTCTCTGATGAATAGTGCCCCTTTAAATAGCTTCCCACCTTCTTTGGTCAAGCCCCAATGGTTAGAATTCAAAAACTAGCCGTTACTGACCTTGGGAAGGACAAAAAGTACATCTGCAGAACTAGCCGTTACTGTTCAGCCCGTGTTTGGGTCGGCTCAACCTGTCCTTGGGTCGACCCAACTTTGCCTTGGGTCGACTCAAACATTCCTTGGGTCGACCCTCTCAGAGAACACAGAAACCTCAATTTCAGCCTTTCTTCCCATGGGTCGACCCAACCATTCTTTGGGTCGACTCAAAGTTCACTTGGGTCGACTCAAATTCTTCTTGGGTCGACCCTCTCAGTAATTCCAGAGAACCGTTTTCTGTCTGTCTTTCTGTCTTGCCCTTTGGGTCGACCCTCTCAGAGTTTGGGTCGACTCAAGCTTGGGTCGACTCAACCACTGTGTGGGTCGACCCTCTCAGTGAATCCAGAGAGCATTCTTCCTTTGCGTTTTGAGGTTCTTTGGAGGTTGGGTCGACTCATGCTTACCTTGGGTCGACCCAACTCACTGTTCATTTGTGCTGTTTTTGCAGGAGTGTGCCAGATGATTCCTAGATGTGCCGGAGTCGACCCAATCAACCTATGGGTCGACTCAATCCACACTTTGCTGCATTCTCAAGGTTAGATTCATCCAAATGAACAAGACCATATATATATTTTCAATTAAACAAATGTACTGAGAGTAATGAACTTATAAATGAAGTATCAATTTAACTTATAGCATGCTCTAGATAATTACTTGTTAATCATCAAAATAACACTATCATCCTCAATCTCCCCCTTTTTGATGATTACAAAATAAAGAGTATAAGCCTATTGATACTTGTCTTTAAAATCAGTTTATAAAAGGGATTAAATTGCTGAATTTCAGCTTTTCATATATACTTGTGAAATCTCCCCCTATATCATTCAAATGTTGCCAATTTGACTTTTTGAATTGCTCCCCCTTTCATTTATAATTCATTAGCAATGAAACTTCAAAAATTGGAGATAAACTCTGAGTTTCAGATTATGTATCGGGGTGCGAGAGGTGCGTGCCAAATTTTGAATTTATATGTGCCAAATTCTGAACTTTGATGGAAATTTTGATTTAGTCAATTTCATTGTTGCAAATTGCTCCCCCTTAGATGTATAAGCTTTCTTATATGATTTTCAATTTGTTTGCCCATTTATTTCTCTTTTCTTTACATAACTTCTTTACTCACTCTTTCTCACAAAGTTAATACTCTTTCTTTAAACACTATCTTTACTTCTCCCAAAATTAATACTCTTTCTTAACTTCTCAAATGAAATACTCTTTCTTTTCTTAAAGTGAATATTCTATCTTTTCTTCTCCCCCTTTATATACTCTTTCTTCTCTTCTCCTTTATATACTCTTTCCTTCTCTTCTCCCCCTTTTTGTTATCATCAAAAACATATATATGGGAAAAGATGCAATTAAGAACAAACTTCAGACTTCATTGATCACAATAGGAACATTTTCATACATTAATGCCCAAAATAAAGATAAGTACAATGTTCCTCAATCGAGATTTAAAGATATAAGGGAAAAGCAAGATACATATGAGAAAAAAAAAGATACATATGAGAACTAGATTTCTAGCCTAGGCTCTAAACATAGATGCTAAGATCAGCCTAGGGAGAATCTAATGGCTGGGATCTAGTCCTCATCCTCCTAGCATAAGTGGCGAGGGGAGGTCGAGCCTGGTACAGACGAGCGGGATGACTCTGTGCCGATATTTCTGACTCAGCAGCCTGTGGCACAGACGGTCCATGTGTCTCTCTCTCTCTCCGGAGTGCTCCTATCTGCTGCCTCAGATCACTGATCTCAGCAGACATGACATCCAACCGGGCGTCCAATCGGCTCGTGAGCCCGTCAGTAATAGTCCTCGCCTGAGCTGTCATGAGCTCTGTCATCCTGCTCCAGAAGTCATCCGTATCTGTCGGAGGAGCGGATGACGATGGTCCAGCCTCTGAGGGTACAGTAGGATGATCCATAGGCTCCTCATCCTCATCCTCTGGTGCCTCACCCTGAATGCCTGCACCGGTGTGAATCCACTGCCCGTTCACTTTCGCATATCCCATGCGTATGAGTGTCCGTGCAGTGTACGTGTCCGTGTGATGCAGACTCTTGGATGCCTCCTCCTCAAGAGGTAAACCATGCTGACGGAAGATCAATGTAAGTATCATACCATAAGGTAGTGATACCCTGTTGCTGCACATCACCTTCCTCATCTGCCTTAATATCATAGCCGGAAGATTTAGAGGAGTCCCCCGAATCATACACTCCATAACTGCTAGATCTCGCTCTGAGATGAGATCAAATCTCCCGGTCTTCGGAAATAAAATCCTATTTATCATATTGAGCAATAACCTCATCTCAGCGGAAAGAGAACTAGCTATTACCTTCTGAGAAAAATCGAAGTTCTCGTTTTCCATGATCAATTGCAGAGCTCTCATTTTGTCTTCTGGCCTCTCCGGAGTGGCTCCTATGCAGGGTAGGTGTAGTAACTCACTCAAGCTCTCCTCGGATACACGGATCCGAACCCCTCGAACTTCCGACATAAGTCCTCCCATACCAGTCTTGAGGAAGGCGTAGAACTCTTGGACCAACCCGGGCTAAATCACCACATCAAGGGAGCAAAGATACTCCCAACCTTGTCTTTGGATCCATTCCCAAATCCGAAATCCTTCTTGGTTGAAAAACTCCGAATGAATCCTTCTCCCGGTAGTAACCGGCCTCCCCGCAAATCTTGCAAGGATCACTGAGGGGGAAGGAGGAGGAGGGACCTCCGCACGTGCCTCACGTCGTGGAGACACGGGAGAAGGCTCGGTAGGACGCCTTTCCTCTTGTTGGACTCGGGTCACTCTTCCGGATCTCTTGGCTATGGCTCGTTTGGGTCCCATTTCTCCAAGATCTTCAGAAAATCTACTGTTTGGAGGTGTTTAGTGGAGATTGGAGAGTGGGGGCTAGACTTTTCGGAAGGAGACAAAGGGCAAACAGTGCCCTAGATGAGCTCTCGGGCCCCCTTATAACAGTGGGGTCCCGACGTTGGGTCGACTCAAGAATTTTCTTGGGTCGACTCAACGTAGGGTCGACCCATGTTCTGGGTTGGGTCGACCCAAGTGCAGAAATTTTGTTTTCTCTCCCTTTTTGCTTCTAAAAAGTTTTTCTTGCTTCCAATCCTTATAACCTCTTTATGGAACAATGATACATGAGTAAGGAATCTATAGATAACAAATTTGACTCATGTTTCATGGGATTTTTGAAGTTAGAGGAATGTATCATGACACTATTAGCTCCCTTTCATATTCATTCAATAAAAGGATCACATATACCTAATTCCCTCCTGAGCATACAGAATCTATCTTCACTCAATGGTTTTGTAAATATGTCGGCCAATTGTTTTTCTGTGCATATATGCTCAATGCATACGTTTCCATTTTGCACATGATCCCTAATAAAATGGTACCTTATTTCTATGTGTTTGGCCTTAGAGTGCTGAACTGGATTTTTAGTGAGATTGATAGCACTCGTATTATCACATTTAATAGGAATATTATCTAGTTTAACTCCATAGTCCTCTAATTGTTGCTTGAGCCATAATACTTGGGCACAACAACTACCAGCAGCTATGTATTCAGCTTCAGCTGTGGATAGTGCCACTGAGTTCTGCTTTTTACTAAACCATGATACTAAGTTATTTCCTAGGAATTGACATGTCCCACTTGTGCTCTTTCTATCTAATTTGCATCCAGCAAAATCTGCATCTGAATATGCAAGCAAATCTAGACAGGAGTCTCTCGAGTACCATAATTCAATGGTGGTAGTTCCTCTTAAATATCTAAGGATTCTCTTAATTGCACTTAAATGTGACTCCTTAGGATCCGATTGGTATCTAGCACATATCCCTACACTGAATACAATGTCGGGTCTACTAGCAGTAAGATAGAGCAAGGATCCAATTAGTCCTCTATAGAGCTTAATATCCACACTTTTCTCTTTTTCATCCTTGTCTAGCTTACTAGTGGGATTCATTGGAGTGCCAATTTCCTTATGATTTTCATTCCCAAACTTCTTCAGTATTTCCTTTGTATACTTAGTTTGATGAATGAAAATGCCTTCTTTGGTTTGTTTGATTTGTAATCCTAAAAAAAAACTTAGTTCTCCCATCAAACTCATCTCAAATTCTCCATGCATTAAATCAGCAAATTCTTTGCACAGAGTATCGTTAGTGGCACCAAAGATTATGTCATCTACATATATTTGTACCACTAGTAGATTTTTGTCCTTTCTTTTGAGAAATAGAGTTTTATCTACATTTCCTCTACAAAAATCATTATCAATCAGAAATTTACTTAGTCTATCATACCAAGCCCTAGGTGCTTGCTTTAATCCATATAATGCCTTATGTAATTTAAACACATGATTTGGCAATTCATGATTTTCAAATCCTGGAGGTTGTTCTACATATACTTCCTCCTCAATAATACCATTTAAGAATGCACTCTTCACATCCATTTGATATAATTTAAAATCCATATAACATGCAAATGCTAGAAGTAATCTAATAGCTTCTAATCTAGCTACAGGAGCAAATGTCTCATCATAATCTATTCCTTCTTCCTGATTGTATCCTTTAGCTACGAGTCTGGCCTTATTTCTTATAACTACTCCATTTTCATCTAGTTTATTTCTAAATACCCATTTTGTTCCAATTACTGAATTATGCTTTGGTTTTTCAGTTAATGTCCATACATTACTTCTTTTAAATTGATTTAATTCCTCTTGCATGGCATTTATCCAGTTAGTATCTTTTTCAGCTTCTTCATAAGTTTTAGGTTCTAATTGTGAAACGAAAGCAAGATAATCATTTAAATTTCTAAGAGAAGATCGAGTTCTTACCCCTTGAGATGAATCACCAATAATTAAGTCTTTAGGATGTCCATGTGCATACCTCCATTCTTTTGGCACGTCTTGGGGTTGTGGTGGCACGCAATCATCTCCCTTATCTTGATTTGGTACGTCATCAATTTTTAACTTCTCAAAATCGATAATTTCTGTATCATCATCAATAGAGTTTTCTTTCCTAGCAGACTCACTATCAGACTCATCAAATATAATATTGACCGACTCTTCCACTACTAAGGTTCTTTTGTTGAATACTCTGTATGCCTTGCTAGATGTGGAGTATCCTAAGAAGATACCTTCATCTGACTTGGCATCAAATTTACTTAAGTCCTCCTTGCCGTTATTTAAGATAAAACATCTACATCCAAACACTTTAAAATATTTTGCAGTGGGTTTCTTATTCTTCCAAAGTTCATAAGGAGTTTTCTTAGTTATAGGTCGTATTAAAACTCGATTTAGAATATGGCAAGAAGTGTTTATAGCTTCAGCCCAAAAGTACTTTGGAAGATTTGACTCGCACAACATTGTGCGTGCCATTTCTGCCAATGTCCTATTTTTCCTTTCAACAACCCCATTTTGTTGAGGCGTTCTAGGTGCTGAAAATTGATGTGATATTCCATTTTTAGTGCAAAATTCCTCGAAGTGTTGATTTTCAAATTCCGTGCCATGATCACTTCGAATTGCTACCAATGTGAGTTTCTTTTCATTTATGATTTTATTGTATAGTTTCAAAAATTCTGAAAATGCTTCATTCTTATGTGCCAAAAATGAAACCCATGTATATCTTGAAAAATCATCAACAATGACTAGTCCATATTTCTTTCCTCCTAGACTTGTAGTTCTAGTAGGTCCAAATAAGTCCATATGTATGAGTTCAAATGGTCTAGTTGTTGATACTACATTTTTTGATTTAAAAGATGATCTAGTTTGTTTTCCTAATGAACATGGTCCACATATTTTGTCCTTTTCAAAAATCAATTTTGGCACATCCTTTATTAATTCCTTCTTAACTAGTTTTGATATTAATTCCATACTAGCATGTCCTAGTCTTCGATGCCAAAGCCAACTAGTTTCATTCTTCTTTTCTTCATTAGTAATTAAGCATAAACCATTTTTCTTGCCTAATTCATGAAGATCTACTAAGTAAATATTTCTTTGCCTTTGTCCTACAAGTACAATGCTATTATCTTTAGGATTTGTGATTATACATACAGATGCTTTAAATGTAACTTTAAATCCTTTATCACAAAATTGACTTATACTAAGAAGATTATGTTTCAACCCTTTAACTAACAAAACATTTTCTATAAAAACAGATGGAGCAATGAAAATTTTACCCTTTCCAATGATATGGCCTTTACCATTGTCTCCATAGGTAACTACTCCACCTTTCTTTGGTTCCAAAGTGACAAATTGATCTTCGTCACCGGTCATGTGTCTTGAACAGCCACTATCTAGATACCATCGTTTTTCCATTTTATCAGCTGTAAGACACACCTGCAATCAAGATCAAGAAGAAACTTTAGGTACCCAAACTAAGTTGGGTCCTTTAGTGTTAGTACTCCATGTTCCTTTTGGAACCCAAACTTTCTTGAATTTAATCTTTTGATTATTACTTGATTTGTTTTGACTAGACTTTCTAAAGTTACATTCATATGCTCTATGTCCTATCTTATTGCAACAATAACAAGTAACATTTTCATTTTTAGCTTTTACAAAGATATTCTTTAAGAATTTTTGTTTTGTATTTGTTCTATAACCTAAACCAGCCTTATTATATACAGCTCTTTGACTATCAAGTATCATATTCAATTTGGTAGAACTAAGAGTAAATTTATCTACCAAGGATTTATACTTTTCAGCATCTTCTTTTAACTTAATATTTTCAGCAATTAGATTCTTGGTTTCATTTTCAAGTTTCCTACTTAACGTTTCATAGTTATGAGACAGTTTTATCTTATCTTTAATGAGAGATTGATTTTCTTCTTTTAGAGCTTTATTTTTATTAATTACTTTCTTATGTTCTTCCATGAGTTCTAAGAATGCATCATGCAATTCATCAACAGTAAAATCACAGTCAAGTTCAGAATCTACCTCATCGTCATTGGCCATATGACATATTTGGGCCGTGTCTTGATGATCTTCGTCCTCCGAACTTGATTCCTCACTTTCACTCCAATCGGCCATAAAATTCTTCTTTTTCAACTTTCTTGCCATCCTCTTCAAATCTGGGCAATCTATCTTATAATGCCCGGGTTTGTTACACTCATAGCAAATGGGAGTCTCCTTTTCTTTTTCCTTATCCTTAACCTTTTCTTTGCTTGAGTTACCTTTAAGAAAGGGTTTCTTTTTATGGAACTTATTCTTACC